>NW_028143199.1:0-197679 GCF_977018435.1 Lepisma saccharinum
CTTACCGTTCGGTCGTAATCGCGGCGAGAAAATTATGAAATTTCCCATGTTATTTCTTTGAAATTTCGTAATAGGTTGTCGATGGGGTGGGTGAAAATCGGGGAAAAGTGTTAGCTCAATTTTTTTTACTGAATATTATTACAAAAGGTATCATGTATCCACCCTGTACATGAAAGTTCGCTACGTCTTACCGTTCGGTCGTAATCGCGGCGAGAAAATGATGTAATTTCCCATGTTATTTCTTTGAAATTTCGTAATAGGTTGTCGATGGGGTGGGTGAAAATCGGGGAAAAGTGTTAGCTCAATTTTTTTTACTGAATATTATTACAAAAGGTATCATGTATCCACCCTGTACATGAAAGTTCGCTACGTCTTCCGATTCGGTCGTAATCGCGGCGAGAAAATGATGTAATTTCCCATGTTATTTCTTTGAAATTTCGTAATAGGTTGTCGATGGGGTGGGTGAAAATCGGGGAAACGTGTTAGCTCAATTTTTTTTACTGAATATTATTACAAAAGGTATCATGTATCCACCCTGTACATGAAAGTTCGCTACGTCTTACCGTTCGGTCGTAATCGTGGCGAGAAAATGATGTAATTTCCCATGTTATTTCTTTGAAATTTCCTAATAGGTTGTCGATGGGGTGGGTGAAAATCGGGAAAAAGTGTTAGCTCAATTTTTTTTACTGAATATTATTACAAAAGGTATCATATATCCACCCTGTACATGAAAGTTCGCTACGTCTTCCCGTTCGGTCGTAATCGCGGCGAGAAAATGATGTAATTTCCCATGTTATTTCTTTGAAATTTCGTAATAGGTTGTCGATGGTGTGAGCAATAATCGGGGAAAAGTGTTAGCTCAATTTTTTTTTACTGAATATTATTACAAAAGGTATCATGTATCCACCCTGTACATGAAAGTTCGCTACGTCTTCCCGTTCGGTCGTAATCGCGGCGAGAAAATGATGTAATTTCCCATGTTATTTCTTTGAAATTTCGTAATAGGTTGTCGATGGGGTGGGTGAAAATCGGGGAAAAGTGTTAGCTCAATTTTTTTTACTGAATATTATTACAAAAGGTATCATGTATCCACCCTGTACATGAAAGTTCGCTACGTCTTACCGTTCGGTCGTAATCGCGGCGAGAAAATTATGAAATTTCCCATGTTATTTCTTTGAAATTTCGTAATAGGTTGTCGATGGGGTGGGTGAAAATCGGGGAAAAGTGTTAGCTCAATTTTTTTTACTGAATATTATTACAAAAGGTATCATGTATCCACCCTGTACATGAAAGTTCGCTACGTCTTACCGTTCGGTCGTAATCGCGGCGAGAAAATTATGAAATTTCCCATGTTATTTCTTTGAAATTTCGTAATAGGTTGTCGATGGGGTGGGTGAAAATCGGGGAAAAGAGTTAGCTCAATTTTTTTTACTGAATATTATTACAAAAGGTATCATGTATCCACCCTGTACATGAAAGTTCGCTACGTCTTACCGTTCGGTCGTAATCGCGGCGAGAAAATTATGAAATTTCGTAATAGGTTGTCGATGGGGTGGGTGAAAATCGGGGAAAAGTGTTAGCTCAATTTTTTTTACTGAATATTATTACAAAAGGTATCATGTATCCACCCTGTACATGAAAGTTCGCTACGTCTTCCGATTCGGTCGTAATCGCGGCGAGAAAATGATGTAATTTCCCATGTTATTTCTTTGAAATTTCGTAATAGGTTGTCGATGGGGTGGGTGAAAATCGGGGAAACGTGTTAGCTCAATTTTTTTTACTGAATATTATTACAAAAGGTATCATGTATCCACCCTGTACATGAAAGTTCGCTACGTCTTACCGTTCGGTCGTAATCGTGGCGAGAAAATGATGTAATTTCCCATGTTATTTCTTTGAAATTTCCTAATAGGTTGTCGATGGGGTGGGTGAAAATCGGGAAAAAGTGTTAGCTCAATTTTTTTTACTGAATATTATTACAAAAGGTATCATATATCCACCCTGTACATGAAAGTTCGCTACGTCTTCCCGTTCGGTCGTAATCGCGGCGAGAAAATGATGTAATTTCCCATGTTATTTCTTTGAAATTTCGTAATAGGTTGTCGATGGTGTGAGCAATAATCGGGGAAAAGTGTTAGCTCAATTTTTTTTTACTGAATATTATTACAAAAGGTATCATGTATCCACCCTGTACATGAAAGTTCGCTACGTCTTCCCGTTCGGTCGTAATCGCGGCGAGAAAATGATGTAATTTCCCATGTTATTTCTTTGAAATTTCGTAATAGGTTGTCGATGGGGTGGGTGAAAATCGGGGAAAAGTGTTAGCTCAATTTTTTTTACTGAATATTATTACAAAAGGTATCATGTATCCACCCTGTACATGAAAGTTCGCTACGTCTTACCGTTCGGTCGTAATCGCGGCGAGAAAATTATGAAATTTCCCATGTTATTTCTTTGAAATTTCGTAATAGGTTGTCGATGGGGTGGGTGAAAATCGGGGAAAAGTGTTAGCTCAATTTTTTTTACTGAATATTATTACAAAAGGTATCATGTATCCACCCTGTACATGAAAGTTCGCTACGTCTTACCGTTCGGTCGTAATCGCGGCGAGAAAATGATGTAATTTCCCATGTTATTTCTTTGAAATTTCGTAATAGGTTGTCGATGGGGTGGGTGAAAATCGGGGAAAAGTGTTAGCTCAATTTTTTTTACTGAATATTATTACAAAAGGTATCATGTATCCACCCTGTACATGAAAGTTCGCTACGTCTTCCGATTCGGTCGTAATCGCGGCGAGAAAATGATGTAATTTCCCATGTTATTTCTTTGAAATTTCGTAATAGGTTGTCGATGGGGTGGGTGAAAATCGGGGAAACGTGTTAGCTCAATTTTTTTTACTGAATATTATTACAAAAGGTATCATGTATCCACCCTGTACATGAAAGTTCGCTACGTCTTACCGTTCGGTCGTAATCGCGGCGAGAAAATGATGTAATTTCCCATGTTATTTCTTTGAAATTTCGTAATAGGTTGTCGATGGGTGGGTGAAAATCGGGAAAAAGTGTTAGCTCAATTTTTTTTACTGAATATTATTACAAAAGGTATCATATATCCACCCTGTACATGAAAGTTCGCTACGTCTTCCCGTTCGGTCGTAATCGCGGCGAGAAAATGATGTAATATCCCATGTTATTTCTTTGAAATTTCTTAATAGGTTGTCGGTGGGGTGAGCAATAATCGGGGAAAAGTGTTAGCTCAATTTTTTTTACTGAATATTATTACAAAAGGTATCATGTATCCACCCTGTACATGAAAGTTCGCTACGTCTTCCGATTCGGTCGTAATCGCGGCGAGAAAATGATGTAATTTCCCATGTTCTTTCTTTGAAATTTCGTAATAGGTTGTCGATGGGGTGGGTGAAAATCGGGGAAAAGTGTTAGCTCAATTTTTTTTACTGAATATTATTACAAAAGGTATCATGTATCCACCCTGTACATGAAAGTTCGCTACGTCTTACCGTTCGGTCGTAATCGCGGCGAGAAAATGATGTAATTTCCCATGTTATTTCTTTGAAATTTCGTAATAGGTTGTCGATGGGGTGGGTGAAAATCGGGGAAAAGTGTTAGCTCAATTTTTTTTACTGAATATTATTACAAAAGGTATCATGTATCCACCCTGTACATGAAAGTTCGCTACGTCTTCCGATTCGGTCGTAATCGCGGCGAGAAAATGATGTAATTTCCCATGTTATTTCTTTGAAATTTCGTAATAGGTTGTCGATGGGGTGGGTGAAAATCGGGGAAACGTGTTAGCTCAATTTTTTTTACTGAATATTATTACAAAAGGTATCATGTATCCACCCTGTACATGAAAGTTCGCTACGTCTTACCGTTCGGTCGTAATCGCGGCGAGAAAATGATGTAATTTCCCATGTTATTTCTTTGAAATTTCGTAATAGGTTGTCGATGGGGTGGGTGAAAATCGGGGAAAAGTGTTAGCTCAATTTTTTTTACTGAATATTATTACAAAAGGTATCATGTATCCACCCTGTACATGAAAGTTCGCTACGTCTTCCCGTTCGGTCGTAATCGCGGCGAGAAAATGATGTAATTTCCCATGTTATTTCTTTGAAATTTCGTAATAGGTTGTCGATGGGGTGAGCAATAATCGGGGAAAAGTGTTAGCTCAATTTTTTTTACTGAATATTATTACAAAAGGTATCATGTATCCACCCTGTACATGAAAGTTCGCTACGTCTTCCCGTTCGGTCGTAATCGCGGCGAGAAAATGATGTAATTTCCCATGTTATTTCTTTGAAATTTCGTAATAGGTTGTCGATGGGGTGGGTGAAAATCGGGGAAAAGTGTTAGCTCAATTTTTTTTACTGAATATTATTACAAAAGGTATCATGTATCCACCCTGTACATGAAAGTTCGCTACGTCTTACCGTTCGGTCGTAATCGCGGCGAGAAAATTATGAAATTTCCCATGTTATTTCTTTGAAATTTCGTAATAGGTTGTCGATGGGGTGGGTGAAAATCGGGGAAAAGTGTTAGCTCAATTTTTTTTACTGAATATTATTACAAAAGGTATCATGTATCCACCCTGTACATGAAAGTTCGCTACGTCTTACCGTTCGGTCGTAATCGCGGCGAGAAAATGATGTAATTTCCCATGTTATTTCTTTGAAATTTCGTAATAGGTTGTCGATGGGGTGGGTGAAAATCGGGAAAAAGTGTTAGCTCAATTTTTTTTACTGAATATTATTACAAAAGGTATCATATATCTACCCTGTACATGAAAGTTCGCTACGTCTTCCCGTTCGGTCGTAATCGCGGCGAGAAAATGATGTAATATCCCATGTTATTTCTTTGAAATTTCTTAATAGGTTGTCGGTGGGGTGAGCAATAATCGGGGAAAAGTGTTAGCTCAATTTTTTTTACTGAATATTATTACAAAAGGTATCATGTATCCACCCTGTACATGAAAGTTCGCTACGTCTTCCGATTCGGTCGTAATCGCGGCGAGAAAATGATGTAATTTCCCATGTTCTTTCTTTGAAATTTCGTAATAGGTTGTCGATGGGGTGGGTGAAAATCGGGGAAAAGTGTTAGCTCAATTTTTTTTACTGAATATTATTACAAAAGGTATCATGTATCCACCCTGTACATGAAAGTTCGCTACGTCTTACCGTTCGGTCGTAATCGCGGCGAGAAAATGATGTAATTTCCCATGTTATTTCTTTGAAATTTCGTAATAGGTTGTCGATGGGGTGGGTGAAAATCGGGGAAAAGTGTTAGCTCAATTTTTTTTACTGAATATTATTACAAAAGGTATCATGTATCCACCCTGTACATGAAAGTTCGCTACGTCTTCCGATTCGGTCGTAATCGCGGCGAGAAAATGATGTAATTTCCCATGTTATTTCTTTGAAATTTCGTAATAGGTTGTCGATGGGGTGGGTGAAAATCGGGGAAACGTGTTAGCTCAATTTTTTTTACTGAATATTATTACAAAAGGTATCATGTATCCACCCTGTACATGAAAGTTCGCTACGTCTTACCGTTCGGTCGTAATCGCGGCGAGAAAATGATGTAATTTCCCATGTTATTTCTTTGAAATTTCGTAATAGGTTGTCGATGGGGTGGGTGAAAATCGGGGAAAAGTGTTAGCTCAATTTTTTTTACTGAATATTATTACAAAAGGTATCATGTATCCACCCTGTACATGAAAGTTCGCTACGTCTTCCCGTTCGGTCGTAATCGCGGCGAGAAAATGATGTAATTTCCCATGTTATTTCTTTGAAATTTCGTAATAGGTTGTCGATGGGGTGAGCAATAATCGGGGAAAAGTGTTAGCTCAATTTTTTTTACTGAATATTATTACAAAAGGTATCATGTATCCACCCTGTACATGAAAGTTCGCTACGTCTTCCCGTTCGGTCGTAATCGCGGCGAGAAAATGATGTAATTTCCCATGTTATTTCTTTGAAATTTCGTAATAGGTTGTCGATGGGGTGGGTGAAAATCGGGGAAAAGTGTTAGCTCAATTTTTTTTACTGAATATTATTACAAAAGGTATCATGTATCCACCCTGTACATGAAAGTTCGCTACGTCTTCCGATTCGGTCGTAATCGCGGCGAGAAAATGATGTAATTTCCCATGTTATTTCTTTGAAATTTCGTAATAGGTTGTCGATGGGGTGGGTGAAAATCGGGGAAACGTGTTAGCTCAATTTTTTTTACTGAATATTATTACAAAAGGTATCATGTATCCACCCTGTACATGAAAGTTCGCTACGTCTTACCGTTCGGTCGTAATCGTGGCGAGAAAATGATGTAATTTCCCATGTTATTTCTTTGAAATTTCCTAATAGGTTGTCGATGGGGTGGGTGAAAATCGGGAAAAAGTGTTAGCTCAATTTTTTTTACTGAATATTATTACAAAAGGTATCATATATCCACCCTGTACATGAAAGTTCGCTACGTCTTCCCGTTCGGTCGTAATCGCGGCGAGAAAATGATGTAATTTCCCATGTTATTTCTTTGAAATTTCGTAATAGGTTGTCGATGGTGTGAGCAATAATCGGGGAAAAGTGTTAGCTCAATTTTTTTTTACTGAATATTATTACAAAAGGTATCATGTATCCACCCTGTACATGAAAGTTCGCTACGTCTTCCCGTTCGGTCGTAATCGCGGCGAGAAAATGATGTAATTTCCCATGTTATTTCTTTGAAATTTCGTAATAGGTTGTCGATGGGGTGGGTGAAAATCGGGGAAAAGTGTTAGCTCAATTTTTTTTACTGAATATTATTACAAAAGGTATCATGTATCCACCCTGTACATGAAAGTTCGCTACGTCTTACCGTTCGGTCGTAATCGCGGCGAGAAAATTATGAAATTTCCCATGTTATTTCTTTGAAATTTCGTAATAGGTTGTCGATGGGGTGGGTGAAAATCGGGGAAAAGTGTTAGCTCAATTTTTTTTACTGAATATTATTACAAAAGGTATCATGTATCCACCCTGTACATGAAAGTTCGCTACGTCTTACCGTTCGGTCGTAATCGCGGCGAGAAAATGATGTAATTTCCCATGTTATTTCTTTGAAATTTCGTAATAGGTTGTCGATGGGGTGGGTGAAAATCGGGGAAAAGTGTTAGCTCAATTTTTTTTACTGAATATTATTACAAAAGGTATCATGTATCCACCCTGTACATGAAAGTTCGCTACGTCTTCCGATTCGGTCGTAATCGCGGCGAGAAAATGATGTAATTTCCCATGTTATTTCTTTGAAATTTCGTAATAGGTTGTCGATGGGGTGGGTGAAAATCGGGGAAAAGTGTTAGCTCAATTTTTTTTACTGAATATTATTACAAAAGGTATCATGTATCCACCCTGTACATGAAAGTTCGCTACGTCTTACCGTTCGGTCGTAATCGCGGCGAGAAAATTATGAAATTTCCCATGTTATTTCTTTGAAATTTCGTAATAGGTTGTCGATGGGGTGGGTGAAAATCGGGGAAAAGTGTTAGCTCAATTTTTTTTACTGAATATTATTACAAAAGGTATCATGTATCCACCCTGTACATGAAAGTTCGCTACGTCTTACCGTTCGGTCGTAATCGCGGCGAGAAAATGATGTAATTTCCCATGTTATTTCTTTGAAATTTCGTAATAGGTTGTCGATGGGGTGGGTGAAAATCGGGAAAAAGTGTTAGCTCAATTTTTTTTACTGAATATTATTACAAAAGGTATCATATATCTACCCTGTACATGAAAGTTCGCTACGTCTTCCCGTTCGGTCGTAATCGCGGCGAGAAAATGATGTAATATCCCATGTTATTTCTTTGAAATTTCTTAATAGGTTGTCGGTGGGGTGAGCAATAATCGGGGAAAAGTGTTAGCTCAATTTTTTTTACTGAATATTATTACAAAAGGTATCATGTATCCACCCTGTACATGAAAGTTCGCTACGTCTTCCGATTCGGTCGTAATCGCGGCGAGAAAATGATGTAATTTCCCATGTTATTTCTTTGAAATTTCGTAATAGGTTGTCGATGGGGTGGGTGAAAATCGGGGAAAAGTGTTAGCTCAATTTTTTTTACTGAATATTATTACAAAAGGTATCATGTATCCACCCTGTACATGAAAGTTCGCTACGTCTTACCGTTCGGTCGTAATCGCGGCGAGAAAATGATGTAATTTCCCATGTTATTTCTTTGAAATTTCGTAATAGGTTGTCGATGGGGTGGGTGAAAATCGGGGAAAAGTGTTAGCTCAATTTTTTTTACTGAATATTATTACAAAAGGTATCATGTATCCACCCTGTACATGAAAGTTCGCTACGTCTTCCGATTCGGTCGTAATCGCGGCGAGAAAATGATGTAATTTCCCATGTTATTTCTTTGAAATTTCGTAATAGGTTGTCGATGGGGTGGGTGAAAATCGGGGAAACGTGTTAGCTCAATTTTTTTTACTGAATATTATTACAAAAGGTATCATGTATCCACCCTGTACATGAAAGTTCGCTACGTCTTACCGTTCGGTCGTAATCGCGGCGAGAAAATGATGTAATTTCCCATGTTATTTCTTTGAAATTTCGTAATAGGTTGTCGATGGGGTGGGTGAAAATCGGGGAAAAGTGTTAGCTCAATTTTTTTTACTGAATATTATTACAAAAGGTATCATGTATCCACCCTGTACATGAAAGTTCGCTACGTCTTCCCGTTCGGTCGTAATCGCGGCGAGAAAATGATGTAATTTCCCATGTTATTTCTTTGAAATTTCGTAATAGGTTGTCGATGGGGTGAGCAATAATCGGGGAAAAGTGTTAGCTCAATTTTTTTTACTGAATATTATTACAAAAGGTATCATGTATCCACCCTGTACATGAAAGTTCGCTACGTCTTACCGTTCGGTCGTAATCGCGGCGAGAAAATTATGAAATTTCCCATGTTATTTCTTTGAAATTTCGTAATAGGTTGTCGATGGGGTGGGTGAAAATCGGGGAAAAGTGTTAGCTCAATTTTTTTTACTGAATATTATTACAAAAGGTATCATGTATCCACCCTGTACATGAAAGTTCGCTACGTCTTACCGTTCGGTCGTAATCGCGGCGAGAAAATGATGTAATTTCCCATGTTATTTCTTTGAAATTTCGTAATAGGTTGTCGATGGGGTGGGTGAAAATCGGGAAAAAGTGTTAGCTCAATTTTTTTTACTGAATATTATTACAAAAGGTATCATGTATCCACCCTGTACATGAAAGTTCGCTACGTCTTCCCCAAATATAAAAGACGTGTAAGCTCCTTTTTTTTTACTTCCTACTGTTACACAAAGTATCAGGTATATCCCACGTAAATGACAGTTCACTCCGTCTTGTAAGTGTGGCGAGAATATGATATATCGGCGAGTACTTTCTTGTACCCCTGGCAACCATGAGCGCGCCGATGCCCTGCAGCGTTTTCCTGGATGTCGATGTCGGTAAGTTATAGAGCGTCAAAATTCGACGATAATTAGTGTATCTGCTAGGAATATTTGAAAAAATCTTGAGACAATCGGAATCGTTACCGGATGGAATCTCGTGTCAAGTGAAAAAAATTAAAAAGAAAATTATTCTTCATTATTTAACATATACAGGGAACACAAAATATCGTCCTTGCACTTCCACAATTACAGCTTATCTCAAAGCAATTATGTTAAAATATAAAAAAATACCTCACACCACGCGCTCGCTCATATCCTAATTATTTAACTTCTTACAAAAATCAATTTTACACATTTGTATACAATCGCTTAAAAAGTATTCTATAATTACCAAAACAAACATATTACCTTTAGTACAGTACAGATAAATCACCACCACACAGAATACTCATCTCATGGAAACCATTCCCTCCCAAAACAAAAATCTTACATTTTCTCTCAATTTCGATAACAATAAGTGCGCATTACAAAAAGAAATTGCACGAAAAATTACTCTGTTCGTATTATTTTTTGTTAAAAATCAATTCAGTTTTTCATCTTTTTCATCCCCCCCACCCCCCGCAGCCTCAGCGCATCAATCAAAACATTGACATCATTGCCAACCATGAATATATAAGCATAAAGTAATCTAAGGTCTGAGTTATTTTAAACAAATGTAATCTTTTTCTTACATAATTAGTAATAATAATCACATCATACGCACACAGCCCAATAATTGTATATAATGTATGAATAAATATTCAAATAGTAATATTTTATGCTAAAATCTATGAAACAGAAACTTACTCTTGGTTGAGGAAGTTTAGATGGGTGTGAGTTGGCAATTCTGGTAAGCGCTAACTTTAAGAACGCGCGGGATCTTACAGCAGAAGCATGACGAAAATTGGTTGTTTTCGTTATGAAGTTTGCTTGAAGAATGTTACATGGAATATATAACTGATTGATTGTAGTGTTACAAAACAGGATGGGTATTCAGGGTTTAATTCCCTTCCTCAAGAAGGCTTCTCGTCCCGTCAATGTAACGGAGTTTTCCGGATGCACAGTGGCCGTGGATGCTTACTGCTGGTTGCATAAGGGCGCATTTTCTTGTGCTGAGAAGCTTGCAAAAGGAGAATATACAGAAGCGTAAGGTTTTTTCTTTTTTTTGTGGTAAGAATTGACAATATAGAGAAAGTCTGTATGTAATTCACTTCCTACTTCTTATCGAAGTAGTTATTTATTTTCAATCATAGTCGACACTATTATTAATTCACCATCGTGGAACTCGAGAAGAACTAGCAATTCTTACTTGTATTTGTTATTTTCAATTCAATTAGTATAATTTTGATTTTTCTTAAGTTATCTAAAACACCTGCAATGTAATTATTCATATCACGAATTATTAGCCTACCCTAAACCTAACAACAATAATCAATGTCATGCCAAGAATAAAAGACATGGTAAATTTAAAAATCAAGAAATTATTTATATGTAGGCTATGAATTCTGCAAAATGTTCTACATATCATTTGTGCTCATTATGGTGTAGCTTTATTATTAATTGCATATTCATCTGTCCCTATTCTTTCCCTTTGAAGTAATGTGGATTATCATTTGATTAATTCACAGTAATTTTGGAGAGTTGTAAATACCTGCCTCTCCCTGTTGTACTGTCAGGAGTAAATTACCATTCTTATTGTCTATTTGAAAAACACCCTTAAATTCCTACCACTTACGCCCTATCCTGAACAATCACCTTGCATGAAGTTGTACTAGTACCTGGCTTTTCTGGTTAAAAGGAAACAAATTATGTCAATTTTAGGGTGCATTTTAATGATTCTGTAACAATGACAATAATTTGTCTGTTGTACAGTTTGCAAAAATCATGTGGCATACAGTTCTCAGACTGATTTTAATGGTCCTATGAGCACATATACTAAGTGTATTTCTTTATACATGACCATGGCACCTGAAAATTTTTAAATTCAGTTCTAAATATTGCTTTTTTAATATTCCGACTTTGCTTACAAACATTTCCATTATGTTTTTAAATAGCAAGTGCAGTATGTGTGTTTTAGTGTTTGTGTGTTGTATCATTAAATCAAAATAATCAACATGCCATTATAAATTTTTGTACTGTTGTTAGCCGAATTTTAAAATCTGCAGCGGTATGGTAGAGATGGTCGTATATTAGAATGTATTGCATAGTTATTCAGGTAAAACTTCGAGAGCGTCCCAACGGATTTCTTCATTTTTACACAAGAAACTACTTACCGAAATGAGTTTCTCTAGCATTTAGAAGTTCTTGTTGATATTTTCTTACATCGACAAAAACAATGTTGTCCGTATATGCTAAATTGAACGAAATGAGTGCTAATGGAATCTAACCTAACAGGCCTAACCTAACCTCGTAGGCGTACCTCGTCCCCATGATGGTTCGTGGGCCTGTCATGAATTTTTTTGGCTAACGTCAATGGTTTTTGGGGCTAATGTCAGTGGTTTTTGAGGCTAACTTCAATGGTTTGTCGGGCTAACGTCAATGGTCTAATAATTACTGTTTGTCAAAAATTGAACTTTTTTTCATGAAAAAAGCAAAATAGCACCTTGAAGAATCTTTCGCAATGCAGAATAGGTAAGTACGAATGTTAAAAATGACGAAATAAACGTATGAGAGGTGTTGGGATGCTATCGAAGTTTTACCGTTATTCATGCTGTTCTCAGTTGAACCTTCTTTAGGAAAGCCACTCTGGTGCAAGAATGAATTATTTCTAATCCAATCTTGTATTAATTAATAAATTAAATATCTTGAGATCATATTTCATATCTTAGTTGGATTCATGGTTTCTTAGCTCATATTTGCAAAAAAAAATAAGGCCTCGGCTATTTACACCACATGGTGAGAATAGCATACAGGGCTATTTTCACCAGCAAAGTAATTACCTGAATCATATCATAACATTGTATTTTATCTTATTTTTTTATATTCATTGGCAGTGTTTCTGAACTTGCTGTTAAGAAGTAATTTAAAATTAAAAAAGGTTCGACTACTACTGTCACCAGGTAGTGAGAATAGCAGAAAGTGCTGAAGACCAGAAATTACATGATCAGGTGTTTGAGGGTATCTAGAGAAGTATAGGTAACTAATTTTAATTCCAATAGCCCTAAACCTGGACTGCCTAACCTAACAATGAAAGCATTTAGGAACGTAATACCCCTTCATACTTATGTCATGTCACATACTACAGAGCATTCCCTGACATTCGCTATGAGACTCGGCGGCAAGCGGTCCGGCATCAGTGCTTGTCTTTCCCGGTGAATGGGGTCCGCGACAGTCGCATACTACAGTCTGCTTTTTCGCTCTCCCTGCCTTCGCTCCCCTTCTGTTGACGTTTCAGACTGACACCAGTATAATCCTCCGTTGGAAGTTGTGTTGTGTCCGTGTGTTGAAGATTGTGGCTTAATATGGCACCACAAAAGTTTACATTACAACAAAGGATTTGTCTTGTCAAGTGTTACTTCGGAAAGAGGAATTGTAGAGAAGTGTGACGATGTTTTGCAACGAAATTTCCTGGTGTTCCCGTTTCACATAGGACCACTATAGTAAACCTCGTATAAAAGTTTAGAGTAACAGGATCAGTTCTGAATAAAAGTGGAAAGAAAAACCCACGTGTACTTACTGAGGAAAAACTCAATGAGATAGGACAAAGGTTAGAACAGTCTCCTCAGAAATCTATCCGCCGCCTCTCACAAGAAACGGGTGTTTCAAAAACCCTCTAGGTCCCCCGATTTGTCAGCCTGCGATTTTTATTTATGGGGAAATCTAAAAAATAAAGTATACAAAGACAATCCGCACACATCCATGAGTTAAAAGAAAGTATTGTACAAGAAATCGGGAGAATTACAGTAGACTGACTTGCACGTGTAAATGCCAATTTTCTTCGGGGATACCAGGAATGTGTTGCAGCAGAGTGACATTATTTTCAACACCTTCTGTAGTCAAGGTTAGTACACAATATGAAAACTGTAATATTTATAACTGACTGTCGTGGATCCCGTTCGCAGGGAAAGACAAGCGCTGACGCCGGGCCGCTCGCCGCCGAGTCTCGTAGCGAATGTCAGGGAATGCTCTGTAGAAGCATTAGTCCATATCAAAACACCTTGCTGTATTTTTCCAATTCATGGAAAACAAGTACTTGTGTCCTGCATGAAAATAAATGCACACCGACATTGGTGTTTTAAGTCTGCTTTTTGCACAGTAAGGCTAACAGGGACTTGACCTACAGTTTAAAGTGAGATCCGAACCACTATGTGCCTCCACTGGGTATCGAACCCAAGACCCCTTGATTACAAGGCAACGACATTACCACTGCACCATCGGGGAGGCCCTAACACACCAACATACGCTTCATACACAACAACTAAAGAATACACTCATCCGTGTAACAGGCCAGGTCAGGTTGTAGATCATGCACATGCAGTTTAAAATCTGCTGAAAATAGCTCAGAAGCTAGCTTCACCACCTGCTGAATATTGTCACTCCAAAAAAAGAAATATGTATAAATAAAAAAAACTGGCTCCTGAGAAAAAGCAGCTGGACTGATGCCTTCAAGTATTTAGTTTTGTGTACCCCAATATATGTCTACCTGGATGTGCACAAAGAAATGTATGGTGTTTATTAGTTATATTTAATGGAACAGTTGTCATTTCCACATGTTCTGTTTTTCTGTTGTATTTAAAGTATTTTAAACAATTCAAAATGAGAGTTTCTGATCTTCTCTTAATTCCTTTCTTTGCTTGTTTCAGGTATGTTTACTATTGTATGAAATTTGTTAACATGCTTTTGTCTCATGACATCAAACCAATTCTTGTATTTGATGGAAGGCATCTCGCTGCCAAGGCCAATACAGAAAAGAAACGACGAGAGTAAGTATGCAGATTAAATTACCTATGTATGTTTGTTTAAATAATTGATAAATCTATGTCCAATACTCTTTGCTCAGTAGGTTATGCCATATCAAATGTAATAATTTTTTTACTGACGTAAACTACATGTTAATTCTAACCATTCATTAATGGCGACTCCCCTTTGGTACAGTGGTAACACTGCAGCAGCTTTGTAAGTAATCTTTGGTTTGATCCCCAGGCTAGGCCCAGCCCAATTTTCCCCACATGGTTTTTTTCACAAAAATGCACCTAAAGAAACAGTCAAGAAGTGTTTTTTTTTTTTTTTTTTCAGAAAATGTTGTAAATTATTGCTTTAAATACTTGAGAGGTTCTACGATTGTGAAAAATGTTTTGAAAACTTGTGAAGAAAAGGTTATCAGAGCTTGTAATACTAAAAATAATTAATGTAGTACAAGCCAGTGGGTTTTTCAGGATATTTTCCTCAAATCATCAGAAATGAAAGAACATACCTTCAGTATAAAAAGTACCCGGAATTTGGCTGGTAAAAGTCTCACATTGGAAATAACGAGAATTCATTTTGTCCATAGGATGGCAGCATTGTACTGAATGACCACGCAGAGAGGAATAGTAATCTATCCATTAGTTTGTGCACAGCAGCTGTTTAAGTTAGTTGTGTTGACGAGTGTCCTGCAATTTGCAGATTGAAGACAAATATCGAGCAAAGAATTTGTTTGAAATTTTGTGTTGCCAACAGACTGTCGTGTGCTGAATCGTTGAGAATGCTACAAAAGGCCGTTGGTGATTCGTGTCTGTCGAAAACACAAGTGTATGCATGGTACAAGGCTTTCAAAGAAGGCAGAGAATTTGTTGCTGATTTGCCCCGTTCTGGTCAACCTTCCACGTCGACAACTGACAAAAACGTCTGTAAAATCAGAACAATGGTGCTTGAAAACCTGAGTGTGAGAGAGATGGCTCATGAGCTTGGCATATCACACATGTCTGTTCACAACATTTTGACTGATGTGTTAGGCATGAAACGTGTCGCAGCACGACTTGTTCCGAAGGAGCTGAATTTCCTGCAAAAGCACATCACAGGGATGTTGCTGAAGACATGATTTCGCGAGCCTGTAGTGACAACCTTCATGAAGCGCTTCATAACTGGTGATGAGACATGGGTGTATGAGTATGACATGCAAACAGGTCAACAATCTTCGGAATGGCGCTTCGAAAATGAACCAAAACCCATAAAACCACACCAAAGTCGCTCAAAAATTAAGGTCATGCTCCTTGTTTTCTTCCATTATCGTGGTGTTATGCACTGAGAATTCTTTCCAGCGGTACAAACTGTGAATAAAGACTTTTATGTGACCGTTATGATGCGTCTGCGTGAGAATGTTGAACGGGAAAGACCATAGTTATGGAAAAACAATTCTTGGATTTTGCACCACGATAATGCGTCGTCACACACGTCGACTCATGTTCGCAATTTTTTTTTCCAATAACTCAGCCGATGTCCTCGCCCAAGCCCCATATTCTCCAGATATGTCTCCGTGTGATTTTTTCCTCTTTTCGCGACTCAAGTTACCACTTAGGGGAAGGCATTTTGAATCCATAAAGGAAATTCACAGAAGGAACTCAGGGTGATACCGTCTTCTGCATTTGAAAAGTGTTTTGAAGACTGGGTTAAGCTTTGACATATGTGTGTTGCATCTGATGGGGCCTATTTTGAAGGCGACAAAATAAATGTACATGATTAACATTTAGTAGTATATCCAAGAACCAAAAAATAAAAAGTATCAGAAATTTTTAGATAAAATGTTTGCATTGATTGATGCAATATAGTTGAACAAAGCTTATAATTTTGAAATGTGGTAGCACTTTGGTTATCAGTCACTTCCTTATGTGGGATAACCATAGTGGCACATCATAGTTTCACCTGTGACGATCAAGTGTCTTCTTGACATAATTAAATCCAAACACTTTTTAAATGATTTTGCATTGTTCACCATAATGGGTTGCTTGCCTATTCAGGATAAATGTTATTTATGTCTGGTTATGAGCTGTATATCCATGCAAGTTGTACACTTTCATAATCTGCCACAATGTCAGTTTTTTTTTTTTCATATTTTTATCATTTTTGACATTTTGAAACCTTTGTAGAGACTTCAGTTTTGAGCTTTGTGCATGAAACGTACACAAGCATTATGATATTACTTGCACTATAATTTGACAATAAAATTATCAAAATATGGTGCATGATTTAGAAGGAGCATGAGTTGAGGTGAATGGTTTGAGATGGATAAGGAATCTATTTAGTGGCCATAATAAATGCTATAAATTTAGAATCAGTCCCCCCCCAAAAAAAATCATTTTATTCATTATTATTATTTTCCATAACTATTAAAGGAGCCGTGAACAGAATCGTCGCAAAGCAGCTGAAATGCTGAGAGCAGGGAAGATCCAGGAAGCCAGGGACTACTTTCGACGGTGCACCGATGTAACTCCGGACATGGCCCTGAAGCTCATTCAGGAATGTCGACGAAGAAATGTTGACTGCATTGTTGCTCCTTACGAAGCAGATGCACAGCTCGCATTTCTGAACAAGAAAAATATTGTTCAGTTGGTGATAACTGAAGACTCGGACTTGGTGCTGTTTGGTTGTAATAAGGTATGATTTGCAATGCAGTATATTTCACCGTCTGTTCATTAGATTTATCTTTATCCTATTGCGTTTTTTATGGTCCCCTGTGTCTATCAAAGCAGAAACATCACAGCTCTGAACCAAATATACTGTACCCGTGATCACCAAGCAGGTGCTTGACTCGGTGCAAAGTGACTGCATGTGCACAAACATGCACTCAGCAGTAAGTCACAAACAATTGACACCTCAAAGATGTAATATGGTGGGAAGTTGCTGCCATTACTGATGTCACATGTCTTCGCCAATTTGCAGATGCTCACTCAAAAGTGCTTGGATGCTGGAGGTGGTCACCCTAACCAGACCTTGTTTTGTAGCATACAAGGTATGCACACATCCATTTTCATCGAAAACCATACCAAAAATGAAACAGTTATTGAAGAACGTTTGGGTTTCACAGTGAATTACTCTTAAAAGCCAAATCGTGTTATCAAGAAAGATTTCAGGAGCATATTTGTATTGATTTTGAATGCAATTTTGCTAATTTTGTGGTACTTGTATAATATGTCAAGGCCAAGAGACCCCTCGGTTTGATGTAATTTGAAATCACTTGACATAGTGGCATAGTGGTAACATTGTCACCTTGTAATCAAGGGGACCTAGGTTCAATACAGAGTGGAGGCACTTAGTGGCTGGAATCGCACTATAAACTGTAGTTCCACTCCTGATTAGCTTATCTGTGCATAAAATGGACTTAAAAGCCAAACTCAACAAAGGAACACCCATGCCAATGCCAGGACTTGAACCTGAGACTGTCGTAAGTCTGGCACCTGTGCTTGGCCAACCAGTGATGTTCATATTGGATGAATCAGATGTGGTGTTTTGACTTCACATTCCTTGTTTCGTACCACATTAAGTAAACTGTGAAGTAATAACTCCTTGTATATAAAAAGGAATTGTTAACAAGTTGTTCATTTGCACATGTTTAATTGTGAAAATATAAGAATAATTTGCCCAGAGTATATTACATCTACATAATATAAAAAAGCATATTTTTAATGAGTTGTAATTGCAAATTTCATTGATGTTCAAAGTTTTAGAAATAACATTCATTTTCTATGGGTGACACAGCATTACGATATGGTAGCAGGCTGTAATTATAGAACTGAGAGAGAAAAATTCCTAAAAAGCATAAGAAATATTTACTTATTCCTAAACAAAGTTTAATAAGGGGAAAACAATTAACAAAAGAAGTGTATACTTTAAAATAAATGTTCTTGTGAATAGCTATTTATCAGTTTGTAAAGTTTATGCTTTTCTTTTACAGATTCTCTTTAAAATGGATATTGGAGGGAGTGGATTGCTAGTAGAAAAGGAACGATTGCACCTTGCCATGGGTGTTCGACCTGAGAATTTTACTTTTGACAAATTTCGACACATGTGCATATTATCTGGTTGTGACTATCTCCCTTCGCTTCCAGGAATTGGACTAGGAAAAGCCTGCCGGTTTGTTACCAGGACTAGTAGTCAGGATATTTCAAGTGTTAGTATTTCCTTTTTATTTGCTGAAATGGCATGTGTTTAGTGTGTGTGCACATGTGTGTTACTTTTTCTCAGATGTAAAACTGAAAATCCAAGCCATTTGCTACTTTCCGTGTTTTGCACATGCTTGAACTGCCAGAGAAATTGGTGTCGTAACTCGTAAGTACCATGTGAATTTCATCACCAATACAGTTCTAAAAGAGTACTTATTTGTATAGCTTGTAAGGTTATTTTTTTGTTTTTCATTTCTCATCTGTTTTATCACGTTACTCATTATTGCTAATAATAAAGAATTGCATTTTTTTATTTTTTTACATTACTATTCTGTCATTTTTGCTAATCGTGATGATAAAGATGAATGATGAATAGATGAAATTGTGAGAGAACACTCGCGCCCATGCCGAGGTCAGCATTTGAACCAGAACCTTAGGCAACAACTCGGCATGCTTGGCCACCCAAGTGGCTGTTGTCATAGAGCAATCTAAAATCAAGACACACTACAACAACCTAGGACCACTTACTTCAAATTGTGACTCAAACAAACCATTTGTTTCCCCACCCCAAAGTTCTAAAATGAAGTGGGGGGGGGGCTGTTATTACCTATGTGGACTTTGATTGGGTTGTACACAATCCGAAGGTTGGTTAGATGCTCAATACAGAATACCACCTAGGGTGATTTTTCATCAGTGGTCAAGGCTTCTCCATGTTCAGATGGAGTTGGAAACTGTGGTATAACATGTGTTGTTGTGTATTTTACCTTCTTTGTTTGCCACATTTGGCTAATTATGATGATTGAGATTAATGGTGATAAGATGAAATGAATGATATGCAGGACAAATAATCACAGATGATTATAATGTCAGGCGCCAGAGCCTCATTAGCATGCTTACAGGGTCAAGTCTCTCAAAAACTACATTTTCATACACCTACTTACAATCAGCATGGATAAAAATCGTGACTTATTCAAAAAAATATTTTTATGATTTTTTTTAACACTTAAAATTGCTTGTATGTTTTTTGACACCATATATATAAATGTATATTTTTTATAGAAAGACTTTTTCTGGTAAACAGCTCTAAAATATTTGAAGTTTGATGAAAGCAAATAAAAAAAGGATATGTAAATATCATTTCTGATACTGTATATACGAACCTACTATGGAATTTTGAATATGATAATGAAACTATAATAATTTCAGTAACTTTTCTTTCAGTGAAAATAAAAATTCTGGATATACGATATAATTGTAACTTAAAATATTTTTTGTAGTCTTTGTAACTGAATTTTGGTGATTTTTTAAATGATATTTTGCAAAATATCAGCTGCCATGTTTATTTACAGCTTAATGATAATGACACTACTTATGGTTTGACATGATTAGTATTTTGTATATTATTCTACACAAAAATGTTTGCTAATTTTGCCTATAAAAATGATTGAATTTTAAATCAAGAGGAAATTTAAGTGTGTTTACAGTTTACATATTACATTTCCTTTTGTATGAGCTTTGCCCCATCAGTACATATTTTTTTTTTTCCATTCTTAGAGCCTAATAAACACCATTCAGTGATTACGAGATTAATGTACTTCCACCAAAAGTGATCTATAAATACCTTTTGTACATTATTCTGTAAGTTATTTCCTGAAAGTGATTTGAATCAGTAGTTTTAAAAAAAATCAGATTTAAATCAAACCATCTTGCTTACAATGAATTTACCATTATGTGTGTTTCTTATTTTAGGTTTTGAAAAAACTTCCCATGCAACTCAACATGACCAATTTGCAAGTAACGCAAGACTATATTGATGGCTTTCTGGAAGCCGATCATACTTTTCTGTACCAGTTGGTTTATGATCCAGTCAACAGGACCATTGTGCCTCTAAATACACCTCCTGATGGAACCATCCCTTCGAAGAATGCTGGGGAGCCAATTTCTCCAACCAAAGCGCTCAATCTGGCTCTGGGCAATCTCAACCCTTTGACTTTAGAGAAGATGGATAACTTTAACCCTGATGTGTTCCAGGTAATTTATTAGCCTGTACTGTGCATTTTACCTTTAATTAATAATTGTGTTAAATAGGTTAACCAAAAGTAATCTGAAACTTCGGTCCCCGTACCCCCTAAAATAGAAAGAACAAGAGACTGTGTAACTTATGTTCATATAATATAGGGTGTCTACAACGGTAGTTTACAACTTCACAATTTACTAACATGACCCTTCAAGTGATGCACCAACTCAATTTGATAGTCATTCATAATCTGTTGGCCTATTCCAGGTGACAGAAGTTTCATAACTTGAAAATGAATCAAATTTTCCTAGTACTTGGATTGGTAGAAATGGCCTCCTAGGTCCTTAACATTACAATCCAATTATTTTCTCTTTTTTTTTTTTTTTTTTCAGAAAAACAACTAGTGCTATTTCCAGTTGTCAAGTATGGGCAGGGTTGAAATACCAATGATGTATGTTGAATGTGCCACCTAAAGTGCACATGTTGAAGTGTATTGAACACAATATGAACTTTTTGAGTTAGTGTATCACACTAACTGCCTTTATAGACACGCTCATTTTTATTGCCAATAAAAGATTGGAATTATGCATGCATCTATGCTGTAAAATTTACGAAAGTATGACCTAAAAACTAGGCTGTCAATACTACTTTGAAACAATACTGATACCAGTTCTGTTACTCTTACTGATTCCTGCCAGTACCTGAAAATTGTAACAATTCTAAGTAATTCAGGTACTCACCTGAATTATTTATTACCGTGTCTCTCATTCCCATAGTATGAGTTCTAAGTAGTTCAAAATATTTATAACTTATAATATAAATGTTCTCCATTGGAATTATATCACAGAAATCTACCAGTTTTTTTCTTTCTTTTTAAAATAGCCATAATGTCACATGAGGTAATTATTTAATCACAAATCCATTTCTCCCCACAAAAATAATGAAAAATGCACATTTTGTGTAATATCTGGAATATTTAGACTCCACGAAAGTATCGCCTCTCATTTTTGTAGACTACAGAAAAGTATCAGTTGATCCCAGCTGGAAATTTTTCCAATTAGTTCCGATAGCCAATATGTATGAGATTTTAGACATTCTATCGGAACCAATTGGTCAATCTTAACCGATTGTCCAATTGAACAAATTGGTCAATTGTAATGAATTGTTTTTTATTGGAAAGTATTTTATTAGTTTTTCTTGTATGTATGCATTGCTTGCATTGTAGAATTATTTTCCTGTAGTTTACGGTTATTACAAGCATAAGAAAACAGTTTTTCGTTGTGACGTTTCAGGAGAACACGTGCTCCCTTCATCAGACATTTAATAATGTCCAAATTGTGTTCTTGCCATTTTCCTTGCTGTTTGTCCTACATAATCCTTTGAACATGAACAACTTATATTATATATTCATGTGGTTTCCACATCTGGTAGAGAGTTTCTCATTTTGAATTCATTAAATGTACATTCCAAACTTCTTGGTGATCTAAAAACAATTTTGAAATTAAATCTAAAAATTTTGGCAATTGTATGTGAGAATCCCTTGTGGAATGGAATGCACACAAATTTATTTTCAACAGATTTTTCATCTTTGTCTGTATTTCTCTCTTCCTTTAGTTTTCTTGCGACTTGTTTTTTGATTTGGTTTATTCTGTTAGTGTGAAAGCCATTTTCTTTTGCTATATTAAGAATCCTTTCTTCTTCATTTTTTATATCCTTATTATTAGAACATAGTCTTTGTGCTCTCAGAAAAAAAATTAAAAATATATTATCCATTGTTATACGTGAATGTTATGAATTGGCATGGATGTATTTTTCCCCTGCTAATTTTTTCCTATGGACTGATGTTTGAACTGACAACTGACACAACAATTCAAACAATTCCAAAATCTCAGAAAAAATGCCCCTCCGCCAGTGGACAACAAAGTACAGGACATTTTCAAAATACACATGGAAATGATAGCTGGCATGTCTGGAACAAGAAAATAATTGCACTATTATGATATGAACAATACAACACGACTTCTACCCCCAAAATTATGTCTGTACGCTACTGAACCATTCAGCAAAAGGCGCAGTTACCTTGAAACGACTGTAGGTCCGAAGCTAATTGCCCTAGACGAACAAATCAAGTACCGTTATACGTGGAATGAACCATAGATTCGGACTACATACAATTTATGCACATTGAGTGTATATATGGATGCAGGGGGAGAAGAGGAACCGGAAAATTCCAAAATTTCTGAAGAAAAATGTCCCTTCCCCCCGTCTGTCCCTGGACAACAAAGTACAGGACATTGTCAAAATACACATGGAAATGATCGCTGGCATGTCTGGAACAAGAAAATAATTGCACTATTATCATACGAGCAATAGAACACGACTTGTACCCCCCAAATGACATGTCTATGTGCCACTGACTCAGTTTCAAAGGAAGCTGCCATTTTCCCCCCATTTCTTCCCCTTTCTATGGAAGAACAAGACATGCAAGTGCAGAATATGAGTTAACAATAATGCAAAAGAATAAAATCGCAAATCCAACCAAAAATAGCGACATTATAACTTAAAAACTACGAGCATGCTAGAGGATCTTGATCGAGATGCTCGGGATGCAAAAGGTTAAGGTTGAGTTGGTTCTTAAGAAAGAGTTCTTCTTAGGTATTTATTAAGATATATCTGACTTCAGTAGTATGCATTAGAATTCAGAAGAAATTCAGTTCAAGTGTGCTGTTTTTTCAATGAACTTCTAAATCACAGGAAATGTGGTGTCAAGAATTAAACTACCTATGCTTTGAGTCAATAAATGAATTTATAACATATTGACACTACAATATATACAAACTTACAACTGGATACAATTCACCAATTTGAAATTGTCTTGATTTTCCAATTGGTTTCAGTTGAGATTCCGATTGAGACCAATCCAATCCGATACCTATATTAGGCATCCGATAGAATCAGATTCATTCCAATTGGAACCAATAGAAAATTCCAGCTGGGATATCAATGAATAAATTCTAACCAATACTTTCTGATATCGATACAGCCCTCAAAAGTACAATCTAAAGAATTGATAAAATCCCAAGGTATACCTTTTTATTAAGCAATATATAAAATCATTATTTTATTTTGCAATAAAATGTCCAGTCCCAGACTGGGCAGTGGTGTTCTTTGTTAGTGTCCCTTCATGAATTCCATTGTATTATCGGGGCATCGCAGTGGTTGCGTCGTCGCCTTGTAATCAAGGGGTCCAGGGTTCATGGAGGCACAAGTGGTTCGGATCCCACTTTAAACTGTAGGTCCAGTCCCGATTAGCCTTACTGTGCATAAAGTGGACTTAAAACACCAAGTCAATCCATTGTATCATCACTCTACCTCATTTTTACGATTAGCCAAAGGTGGCATAAAAGGAAGGTAAAATAAACCAAATCAATCAGTCAATGAAACCCAATTAAAATATTTGTAATTTAATCACAAATTCTATGTTTTGCAAAATTCCCAGGATACACAGGCACCACAAAGGTGTTGGCATTTTGTTAAACCTGTAGAATAAATATACTTTGTATAAAAAAATATGCCATCAGTGACTAATATTGAAGTGGTAATCTCTAATAGTAGTACCATTAGTATCATCAGTATTACAGTGGTACCTGATTTTTACAATGTCCTGCTTTATTTATTTTATATTTCTGGTCCAGCTAAAGCAAAATGTTCAACAATTTTCCCAAATTATACACTTTCTTCAACTGAAGAAGCATAGATGAAGTTCCCCTGTATACGTATTATAGGGTCTTCCTGAAGGTGCAGTGGTTGCGTCATCACCTTGTAATCAAGAGGTTAAGGGTTTGATACCCGGTGGAGGCACATAGTGGTTCGGATCCCACTTTCAACTGTAGGTCCAGTCGCGATTAGCCTTGCTGTGCATAAAGTTGACTTAAAACACCAAATCAATCAATCAATGTATACATATTGGAAGTGTGTAGTATCATTTTATGTATACTATGCATGTAAGAAGTATTAAAATAATTTTGCATGCTCTACTTTATTACAGAGCTACAGTAGAAGTGCGTGTAAATCCAACAGAGCTCCTCACAAAAGCATCTGGGAGAAGGATTTTGTGGCAAAGAGGCCCTTGGCAAAAGAGAACTTGAAAGCTGTTGCATTTGAGACCACAAGGGGGAAACAAGTTGTTAAGAGCATCAAATTCTCATCTAGCAACTTTGGAAAGCGATGTCTGGATGGTGAGCATACTCTGTTATGTGTATCGTTATTAATTTGACTTAAGCATGTGTGTTTCCTATTTCTTCATGTAATTTGCATGCTATCCACTTCAGTGGTCTCCACCTAATGTGATTGACATGCAAAGATTGTATTATCGAAATTCAGTGGAACTCCAGTTTTACAATTTACCTTATCTGAAAAACATGGAAAAGTCTGGGAATTTGTTTTGGCAGCCTGGTAATCAAGAATTTAAGGAAGCAACAGGTTCCACTTGAAAGGAACACTTGCAAAAGTGCTTTTGTAGTGTTTCAGTTCCTACCAAAATATGGCACTGCAGTTACTTTGGGAAATTTACTATATGACATAGCTACGTTTGGTTTGCTGAGTTGAAATTAAATAGTGCAGCTAAAATTCATTCATGTTCTAGAGGTAATAACTGCTTCATCATATAGCAGACATCGTTTCTGCTAGTAGTTGGTAGTAAATATAATATTTGTTAGAACAGAAACCAATGCACCATGTGATCGAATGACAGGAGTCAAAAATTTATTTTTTTATTTAATTTTTAACCTGTTTGTACCGTTTACTAATTTTATCAGAGGTTTCAAAACTGAAGTTTGCTGAAGAAAAGCAAAGTAAGGCAGCTGTCAGACTGAAGTGACAAGCCACAAGCGACAAACATCATGTGTTACGTGGAAATGAACCTTCAGAAACCAAATGCAACCTTTCATCTGGAGTGGCACAACAAATTGTACATGTCTCTTGTCACTTGCGTGTCACCTTGGTCTGTTGGTTATGCATGTTGTGTGAATGCATTCTTACAGACTGGAGTAGCCTATGTGGCTTACGCTTGTCGCTTTTGTGTATAACCCTTGTATCTCTCCACTTATCACTTGTAAGTTTGGTCTCAAAGCTCCCTCAAAGATCAAAACATTGAAAGCAGAATAGAACGACCAGTAATATAAGTAATGCTCTCCAATCTTTTTACAAGTTATTGTATTGTAATTAATGGTATACGTGCTTTATGTAGTACTTACTTTGTTACAATTCAGTATCCAAATATGGTTGGTGCATTTATCCGCCATATTCACAAATCATGGAATGAATTAATTTTTCATTTACAGTTATGGAAGAAGAATCTCAATCAGAGGCAGATCTTACATCCATGTATCACGATAACAATTCATCTCCTGTGAAGAAGCCTCGAACTGAAGAATCAGATGATGATGATGAAGTCGAGAATACAGCTGAAACAAATGGTTCAGAAATTCCAACTGAAAATAGTCCAGAACAGTCTCCAAATGATGAGTGCACGTCCCCCATCATAAGCAGGAAGAGAACAAAGAACCCCTTTGCCAAAGTGGACAGTGAAAAGTCTTTGTTTGAAGTCATAGGAACTGACATACCCCAACCCTCTAAAGAGACTTCTACCTCAAATACACCTTCGCAGAAGAAATTCAGTGCTCTTTCTAAATTCGGAAAGCTGTCGAGGACAGTTGTGGATCCGTCCACTGTAATTCGAAGCAGGTAAAGTGGCAATCACATAATTAATTAATAACATACCAAAAGGCATTTGGAGCTTGAAACCTTAACATTTTATTCCAGTGCTGTAAAAATAGTTTATCTTTTGGTCATAGTATATATTTTTTCGGTTAGTTTTACTGCTCATTGTATCTGTCCAATATTTTTATTAACCTGTGAGACATCCTACAGAACTATTTATCCACTTTTCCCATGTTTTTCAGACCCTGAGATGCACCCTTAATTTTAGGATGAAAATTTAGCATAAAAATATATCCCACTTCATTCTCAATTAACTTACTGGAACGGTGAATATCCATTGCACTTCATTTTCACTTTCACTCAAAGTGCTATAGTGCAAAGTATCACTTTCACTGTCTTCAAAAAACCAAGAATCTCCTGTAGAAGCAGCATTGTAAAGAGAAATGTACTCTTGCATTAAGATTTTGATAACTGAATGGGGAAAGGAGGGTGGAAGGATATCTACTTTTTCTTGGTAGAGAAGGCTTAGCATTAAGAGGGCATAGCATGGGGCAAAAAGAAAGGGGGGGGGGCAATGCAAAATGCCTCCTCTATTCACCACCACTGGTTGGACATGTTCTTTTCTTAAAAGAACCTTATTTTTTATGAAACCAAGAATATATTCAAATGAAACTCAGTAGCTGGATAGCATTCACTAGATGCCACTCAGGGTATGGGAAATCCTTCTTCATTCATTGTTAAATAAAATCAAATCCAAGTTTTGACGCTTTGAAATAAGCTTAAAAGAATAATAATTGCCTCATCCATAATACCTATTGGTTAGTGATGTTAGGCTAGTTTATTTGTTCTATCTTGTACTGATGCCTAGCTCATACTGTTTAGCAACTTATACTTGCAATTTATTTTATTGTTTCTCACCTATCTTGCAGGTATTTCTCCAGCAGTGATCCTCAAGGCACTAAGCCTTCAAGTACAGGACAAGCACAACCCTTTGCCACCAATGCCCCTCCTCTGAAAGTTTCAAGTGATAACGACCAGAGACCTTTACAATGTACCGATAGAGACATCTTGGAAGAAAAGCTGGCTAATCTTGAGAGAAGTTTGTGCAACGGAAGTGAAAATTCATCGCAGGAAAACAAGAGTGGAAAGTCATCATTGCTGAAAACAGATGCAGCGGACAATGGTGACAGTGATGGAAGGAATTCATCTTTGAAATCAAAGAAAGAGCAAGTGGCATCTTCGCTCTCTCGTTTCAAATGGACTAAAGACTTAACTAGTCTAAAGAACATCTCTTCTTCACCTACGGCAGGGAAGGAATTTAAGCCTGTGAGAATAATAAATTGTGTGAAAGAAGATTCTTGTGAACCAACTGGGCTGGTAGATGCAGTTTTGGACTCACCAAACAAAGTGTGTGTTAATGATTTGTTATTATCTGCGAATGACGTTGATGACAGTGGAATTGAATGCACTCAGTCTTCCATTGGCAGCTCCTCCACACTTACGCAAAAAAGTGATGTGAGTTCCTTTATTTTTTTATTCATGGGTTAAAGTATGATAATGCACAATATATTTGTTATAGATTTTCACTCAACCATTTTGTCAACCATATTTCAGAACGAACCAATAAGGAACATGAGTCTCTCCAGTATTTAAAAAAAAAAAACCTTCATTGTGCATTCACGACTAAGAAGCTGAAACTACACAATGCATGCTGTTGAGAAAACATCCCAGTCTGAGTGACATGCAAGCAATACATGTCGCTTGTTGCTTAAGTCTGAAAGCTGCCTAACATAATGCTGGCTCATTACTGTTTTGTCGTATCTCTCCACTTTTCGTCAGAAGCGAGTTGATGACATTATCATGTTCTGAAGCAACATATGTAGATGTCAAGTGGTGTGCATTGCGCAAATCTTGTGTTCAAAATCCACATAAATCAAACTTCAGCTCTCCTGAAGAGTTAGTGCAGATGGACATACAACAAAACAGTATTCAGCCAGCGATAAGGTGTCGTGCTCAAAATTTCTCTATTTTAAATTGTTGCTATTGGAATTGAATAATGAATCAGCAAGTAACATTTATTCATCACATTTAATGAGAATATTAGTATACTTTGCTATTGAAGCTGCAATTTCCATCTGAAAGTCCGTGTTGAAGCCTCTTTTGTTGATAGAATAAATTATACTTTGTATGTTGGCAGCATAGTGTAGTTATTGTTACTTGTAACTTTTGTCACTCTTGTGATGGCTATGTCCATTTTTCACAGTGTTCTGTCAGTGAGGAGGAAAGCCTAACTACTCCAAAGTCTCAAGTCATACAGGCAACTCCAAAGACAGCTCCCAAGAAATCCAAGGTGTGTCGTGTGTCAGGATTAAGCAGAAGCAAGGTCAACAAACAACAGAGTCTGCTCAGTCAATTTGGATTTCAAAGAAGGTGAGTTCTATCACTGATCAGTTACACACATTCACAATCTTAGCCTATTTTGGAGGTGGTCGTATCAGCACCATGCTACATCTTCCTTTACTTCCCATGGTTGTCCACTACATACCCATTTATTCAAATTGGGTGTAACGCAGAGCCACTTTATGCAGGGACTAGGTTTTAAAAATCACCCACTCTGAGAATGAACAAATGCATGGCAGTCATATTCACTACCGACTGGACCACTGTGGCCTCCACAACAATCCCATGATTTACTACATATCCAGTGAGATAACCCATTATTCCAGGGTTGACCACATTTGAAGAGAAAAATGTGCTTTTATATCCACATTTTTGTTATATGATCAAGTAATAAAATGGAATAAAAACCATGTACAAATTTAAATGTTGGATTGAAAATGTTTAAATAGACCTGATCCAATACTTTGAACCGATAGCCATACTGATGCTGATTCTCTCACTATTTCCCACCAGCACCGATCCTTGAAAATTGCAGTAATTAATAGATGTTCAAAATATTGATTAATATTGGTGAGCAAGTACTCCACTCCAATTATATGCATGAGTTTTGCTTTAAAATATTCTGGAATTACATAAGAATATGTAATCACAAAATCCAGTTTTTCACACAATGCTGGTGAAGAGTAAAAATAAACTTAAAATTTTACATATTATCTTGGGAAAATTGGACTCTGTGAAAGTGTTACATGGCATTTTTTGCAGATCCCGTGAAAGACCAAAATGTCAGAAAAGTATGAGTCAGTATCAGTAAGTAAATCCCAACTAATCCTTCCAGCCAATACCAATACATCACAGTATATCATTATTATCAGCTCAGCCATACTTTTAAATTTTAGGTTCAGACCTGTATGATCTGGGGGTTCATAGAGGGAGCTTCAAAACCAGCCATCCTGAATTTGACTCTCCTCATCATATTCATAATACGTACTTCCATTTTTTTATGAAATTTGCTTATTACATTTTGACAGGATGGGCCAGCAAGTACTCCAAACTGATTTTTGGTTGACAATGGCTCACACTTTGGTGCCACCTGTGTTTGGGGTACACCACACTGACATCTTTGTGAACTATTATGTTATGTAAGAACAGAAATTCATCTCGATAAGTGCAAGATTTGATATCAATAGCACAGTATTGTTAATGATAAGTTTAAGCCCCAGTCGAATCTGGTCGTGCTTCCATTTTTAACCAGCAGCCCGACATCTGTGCGTACATTATCTGTGCCATGCACGAAACTCGAACATTCTCGAATTAATCTGCAATCTTTTTAGATATCAAAAGTAATTATTTTGTGAACTTTTTCAGCATTGGAAAAATATTTTAAGAATGTATGTAATTTACAACTTTAATAATTTTATGTAAATATTGTAAAAGTCTAAATTACATGATGTAATTATGCAGATCCATGGATACGTGTAAACATCGACCAAGTTTCCTTGGTATTTTGTAAACAACCATTCTGTATAAAAAAAGGACCAGATTTCTGTATTTTTTGGCTTTCTTGCCCGCTTGCCATTAGGCTGATATCACAGGTTAACCTCGTAGGGAGAACTAGCTGTACCCTAAATGGGCAAATTGACTTATGCTTGGGCTAGTTTCTCATAAATCTACTGCTTCTGAGCCAGGTTCTTGCGATACTATAAAACCGTGATTAATCTTGGAAGGGTTGTCTGTTACATATTTGTTCGCAGATCTGCATAAAGGACAATAAATAAGACTTATATTGGAAAAAAAATTCCATAAACTTTTCATTTCATAAATCAGACATCAGTGACCAGTTAGGGCCTGGTCATCTGTTTACCCTGTTAGCATGGCTGAGATGTCTGATTTGGGTAACCTAGCTGTAAACCCACGTAGGAAGGTGGTTGAAGGAGGTGTGAACTAAACATGTTCTTGGAATATCATAATAATATTTTGCATCAATCCATCCGTAACATGTTGAATATTTATGTATTTATTTTATACTATTATTTTAATTTTGATAATTTCTGTTTTTAGGAGTGCCCCAGTATTGCAGCAACAATCATCTTGATTTGGTGGTTCAATCTGTGTACTATCATGGTGAAAGTGCTGAATGTTTACAATGCAAATTGATTCATAGATCTCAGTGTTGAAGGTTTATTGCAATGTGTTTAAGGTTTTGCTGTGATTTTTATAATGTTATATTCCAATGGACTGCTCTCACTTGTATGTACTTATGAGAAACTGGTTGAAGTTTTCTAAGATATTCATTTCATATGAAAAACTCACTATGCTGACCAAGGCAGAAATTTATTTTATTTTAAAACATAAACTAAATGTAACATTCCAACCTTCTAGCACGGTTTTCTTCAGACTCTGTACTAAGTACAAATGAAACAAGGTACAAAACAGGAAGATATATACCGTATTTACTCATGTATAATGCGCACTTTTTTCCAAAATTTTTGCCCCCAAAAACTGTGGTGCATATTATGCACGGAATAATTCAGACAGCCAACATGAAACCATACAGGGTTGTTCCATGATTTTGGGACACTAGCATTGATTTTTCATGTTTACGGAACCCTATCATGTTATATATCGTTGTAAAGCTTGAATCCTGCAGTTTCTGAATATGGAAACAGTATTCCATACAAGATAACAACACTAATGTGAAATGTGGTTGAAATAAGTTCATCAAAACCTGAAGAAACGTTCTGATTTTTATGGTACTTTGGATGAAAGAAAACATAAGGAAAAAGATAATAAAAATTAAAATGTATTACTGGCCAAATAATATGCAATTGAATAGGTATGACGTCATTCACTCTTGATCAGCATACCTACAACTAAGAAAGCCATTTCTTGAAACTGGATTGTTCTGCGCTTTATATATGAGATATAATTTTTTGTCACTTTTACCCATTAAAAACCAGGGTGCGCATTATACATGCACGCGCACTATACACGCGTAAATACGGTATATACACGCGTAAATACGGTATATACACAAAAATCACTCCCCTCCAGACACAAGATTATTAGGAAGTTGTTTCTGGAACATTCCAGCAGGTGGCCTTCCCTTGTCAACTGTACTTTCACCCGACAGGTGATTTACATTTCCTTTCATCTGGAAAGTGGTTGGACTCTTTATCTCACTGTCTTTTTCCTTTCTTTCTTCTCTCCTCTTTCGCTCTTGTCATTTCCACTCTTTCTAACACCTTCTTCCATTCTTTGTTTATTTATTTATTTAAAGACACGACAGTTCATTGTGTCTTCTTCTCCTTTCTTCCCTATTTCCTTGGCCTCCTTCCATTTTCTCACTAGTACTCCCTTCTCCCTTCCTATCTGTTTAGCCTCATCCCACTCTATGTCATGTCCTGTTTCTCTCGTGTGTTTAAATATCGCATTTCTCTCTCGTACATCATCCCTATGTTGTTTCAACCTGTCTTTAAGCCTCTTTTTCGTTTCTCCTATGTACACACACTGACATTCTTTACACTTCACTTCGTAGATAATCCCTTCCTCTTCTCTGTTTTCCTTTTTCTTGTTGGGATTCTTCACTATTTTTAAGATGCTTCGCCCTCCCTTCCTGTGAGTTTTAATGCCCACTTTCCTAAGCACTTTGCATATCTTTTCTGTGGTCTACCCCATACTCCTTATTCCAAACCATCTCTCTTTTTCTTTCTCTTCCCCTTCTCCCTGCCACTTTTCTTCCTTCTTCTATTTATGTCCAGTCTATCCTCCTTCTCGTAGCCATTCTTTTCCATAATAAAGTAAAATAAAATAAATTTCTGCCTTGGTCAGCATAGTGAGTATTTCATATCATGGAAACAAGGCTTAATGGTGTTATCATTTCATATGTTTGTTTATTATAATCCAGTATGGAGTAGGTATATATAAATATTGTATGTTACATAATGGTATGATTTGATCTGCTATTCAAGGTATGAGTCTGTAAAAGGAATCAATTTTTCACCATGTTTTCCATTTCTCGAATTATAAGTCTGGCTTATTGTACTTCGTTATAGTGCTACCAGTTCTGTGTTGTTGCACTCTGAATTCTAATTTAAGATAAAGAGATTACATGCCTTAACTGTGATATGTTACATATTCATCCCTAATATTTTAGGGATTTTTTGCAAATAAAATGCTGGTAATACAAAAAAAGGTTATCAATGATTATTAAATGTCTAAAAATAAATTAGGTTAATATGGCACTGAAAACATGTGGCTGCTGTTGAACACCATTTTTTTGTGAATCCTATTTTTTTAGTTTTTTGTATAAGTAAAGAAAGGTGCGAAACCCTTCTTTTGATCAGTCCAACTTTTTATTTTATTTTCAGAATGAACACTTTAAAGGTCCATACTAGATTGGTCAAAATACTTATGATAAACAAGAGCATATCACAGTTAATGCACATAGTTTTCTACTTTATGATGGAATAGGGTAGAAAATTTCCTATACTCACTGACTAATGTTAGCTGTGTGCCCAAATTACTCCCCTGTACATTGAACCATTAATTCATATTTCAGGGAACAAAAAGCTGTAAACAAGATTTGACTTTATCTGCAAAACTATTTATTGATGGTTGTATTAATTTCGATGGACACTGCTACCATCCACCCCGATAGCCTGTTAAGCAGTAGCAACAAGTTCCGAAGTTAATGGTGGCCACTGAAATTAATGGAACCATTTACAAATAGTTTCATGAATAATTCCAGTGTATAGAACTGTTAAGTTTCCAAAATTTACATGTAAATAGCAATCGTGTAGAATTTAATATGTAAATTTACTCACAGGTAAAAACAAATAACAAAATTTCAGCTATATTTAGGCTTAATTAGGTAAAATATGATGATAGTTTGTAAATATCATCGTTGTACGACAGTGTACATAATTTGTCAATAAATATGTATCTGCTTTTGTGTAATTCTCAATAATACTGCTCACCAATTTCAGTATGATGAACATAGGCCTTCCTGCAGGTGCAATAGACAATGGTTGGCCTTTTGAGACTTTTTAACTTGTATCCTTTTTATTATTATTATTATTATTACCTCAAGATTAACATTTCTTATTATGATTTATTTAATTACTGCCAATGTTCTGTTAATAGCTATTACAAACAAGGTATTATTCCCCCACTAATACAACATTATTCGAAGTCAGAATGTCACTTAAAGTAACGTAGATCACAATTTGTAAAAGTGCATTATATTTTATTAAATATTGCACAAACTACCGAAAAGTTATCAACTCACCTAATCAAATAAAAAGTTGAATTATGTACATTAAACTTTTACCCAAAATCAAAATATTACAGAATTCTTTGAAGGAGGAGGATAGTTATTAATGTAATTAGTTGAAGAGAAATCTGCCTTAATCATTGAATATTGTCCATAAAAGACTTGCCAGTGTAGGGTTGGATAAGTTTTTAAAATATAAAATTTATTTATTGATGTCATTCACAAGTGCCATAAGTTGACACCTCAAAAAAGTCACAATTTTTTTAAAAAAAAAATTGGTGGTTTCTATTATGTATATTATATTGTGATACCTGTATGGAGGACAAATCCATGTCTGTTTTAGATTGTTGTCCAATAAATAGCAGTAATGTGTTGCTATTCACCAAAAGAAGACATGTAGTGTTTTTTATTTAATTTTTTGCAATACCTTACTCAATTGTACTGTTGAGAAATGTGGAAGAGGTACTTCAACCTTGCTCTGCTTTGTTATCAGGAAATGTTATTAAGTGTGGATGTGGTTTCTTCTGTTTTTTACATATTTTGGAAGGAAACAGGATTTCAATTCAAGTTCTTAAAGTGATTAATTTTATGACGAATGTACTGTTACAAAGACATGAATATTCAGACTTAAGCATACCTGTTTTTTAACATATTTTTGTACCTATGCTCTTTCAGAATAAACATAAGTATTTTATTTCAGTATATTTACTTACGTAGTTGTAGCAGATGCTACACAGACTAAAGATATTCCATGCTTCCACTGTTCTTCACTTTCTGCTACATTCCATTGTGCCCTCTTCTCACACTCTCCACCACCTGATTTTTCCATTGACATCTTCATTTTCCTTTTTAGCTTTTTTCTCGTGCATGCTTTCACTGGAAGTATTTCTGATCCTATCCTCTCTATGTTTCCAGACACCTTAACAGCGGCGGCTGCTTAATACGTGCTACCGTGCTATAGCACGTTGCTAAATTTGTTAAAATGAAAAGAAGAAAAAAGCAAATCTCAGAGATGCAAGAAGTTTAATGAAGCCCTAAACTGAATTGAAACTTCTCATGTTAAGAGCCTCAACATTTAACAGCGGCGCCACGTATTTCCCTCGCGCTGTTGGGGCTATAAGGAATACCGTACCGTGCTAGAATCTCAACAGCACGTTTTCGCCCCTTTTTCATCCTCCGCGCATGAATACTGTACACCCCCACTCCTCGATTCGTACGGGGGATAGCGTCTCGTCTCGAGTAAAATCGTCTGCTAGCGTGCTACAGGCAGATTCAGCACGGTAAGTGTGCCATCTCAGGACAAGAAGAAAGTCTACGACAACCTATTGCCTCTGTCAGAACAACGTTTATTAATGTCACTTTCAAACGTTCTCTACGTTATCAGTGTAGACTTATGTAATGTTTGTAACATGTCGTATACATTAGCAGCACCTGCAAAAAGTTGGAACGCGAATTGACATTATCCCTTAGCGTTTTATCTATTTCGGTGGTAAGTTGTAAATATTGCAACTCTGAAACTATAGTCCGTGCCTTTCTTGCTTCCGAAAGTGGATTCGGCTATGTAATTTATATTTAGGAAATTTTAATTTTATATTTTATCTAAATTACCTGTTTTTAAATGCTAGAAATATATTTCCTTATGTTTATGTAGCTCTTCAATCGTCCAGAAACAAACTTGCAGAGTACCGTTTTTTCCCCCGGCTTCCAGACCCAAAAATTTTCCGCGCGGTTCATTGTGTTAAAATCGCGTGGCACGTGAAGTGGTGGTCATTGTTGTTAAGGATTAGCTTTTTGTTGTTGTTGTTGTTAGAAGTGAAAGTGAGTGTGTGTTAGTGTACCATGAATTCGGTGGATTCTTTGTTGCAGCGACCTTTTTCTTCAAGAACACTTGAAGAAAAGTTGGCAATAAAAGCGCTAGGACGGCCGTTGCCAGATTTGGATCTATCGCAAAATGCAAAGGGAGGTAAGAACGCTACATATAAAAGGCGATTTAATAGAAAACTGTACGATAGTGAACCATGGCTTTGTGGGTGTCAAATTCGAAATGCATTATTTTGTTTTCCTTGCATACTTTTTGATTCGTGGTCTAAAGGAGGGGTAAAAGATCTAGGACATTTAAGTGAATATATGAGAAAGCACAGTGAAAGCAAAAAGCACATGAATAATGAGTTAAATTTTGTCTCTCTCGGAACTGTCAACATAGCAACGCAGTTAAGCAGCGCTTATCTAGAATCGCTTCAAAAGCATAATGAACAAGTTGAAAAAAATCGCTACGTCTTGTCAAAAATCATAGACTGCATCAAGTTCTGTGGAGCTTTTGAGTTGGCCCTGCGTGGCCACGATGAAACAGATTCCTCCGCAAACCCTGGGGTATTTTTGGGGCTCGTTGATTTTGTTAGCAGTTTAGACAACGCTGTTAAAGAACATCTTAACAACAGCACTGTATTTAAAGGCACCTCGAAAACCATCCAAAATGAATTAGACTGTATGCTTGAGGTGTGCCAGGAGAAAATTGTAAAAGAAATGTCGGAAGCAAAATTTGTGGCATTGATGTGTGATGAAACCACAGACGTATCCGATCAGTTGCAGTTGGTTCTCGTATACAGGTACGAACTTAAGGGGGTTGTACACGAAAGATTCTGGAGCTTCCTTAATCCGGACGGACAGGACACAGAGGCAATTTCCCGTTGCATCATGAAAGAGATGAACAGTTTATTTGGTGAGCAACCGGATAAAATAATTGCCCAAACATTTGATGGAGCTTCGGTGATGAGAGGAGAGAAAAATGGAGTTCAATCTCGCATCAAAGAACACTTTCCACTTGCTCATTACATTCACTGTTATGCGCACCAATTGAATTTAATAATGGAGCGAGCTGCTTCCCAAAATCAATCAGCTAGGGTGTTTTTTTGCAGCTTGTCAGCATTTCCAACGTTCTTTTCACGCTCACCTCAGCGACTCTTGTCATTGGAAACCGAGGTTGCACGTCGTATTCCTTCTGGCTCAAGAACACGGTGGAATTTTAAGTCGCGTACGATAAATGTTGTGTACGAATATCAAGAAGAACTTGCAAACTGTTTGCATGACTTGGAAAATTCAGCGTCATGCACAACCATTCAAGAAGCGCGAGGCCTGCGTCACAGTCTGGAGGATCGCGAATTTGTATTCTGGCTTTCGTTCTATCACAGAATTATGCCGCATGTTGATATACTGTACAATCAATTGCAAGCAAGGCAGACCGACACAGTAAAAGTAAAAAATGCCACTGCTGCTTTCAAGAGCGCCATCCAAAAGGTACGAGATAATGTAGACTCCCTACCTAGAGAATCGGAAACCACCCAAGCAAATAAGCGACGGCGTCGTGAATCAGATCTGACATCAGATGCAAAAGAAGTGTGCGATCGCATCACCACCGAAGCTTCACACAGATTTGAATTCTCAAATCATTTGGATTCTGCGCAATTGCTTAACTCTTCAAGATTCCCGGAATACACGAATGACTTTCCAGAACGCGAATTGGACATAGCAGTCCGAAGTTATCCAGTCCTTAACAAAAGGAAGTTGCATACTGAACTCTCCGTGCTGTACGAACGAGATGACTTCCGTTCTGTAGAAGGAGCCATCCCTCTTTTGAACGTGATTCTAAAGAATAATTTGGAAAATACATTTTCCCAAATTACCATTTTACTAAGAATCGTAGCCACAACGCCGATGACAACCGCCGAACCTGAACGATGCTTCTCTTCCCTGAAAAGAATCAAGACTTTTCTAAGAAATACAATGGCCCAGGACCGCTTGACTGCCCTTGCTATGCTATCAATTGAGAAGAGGCTGGTGACAAATATGAGTGACTTCAACGCGGAGGTGATAGAAAAATTTTGCTCAAGGAAGAACAGAAGAATGGAATTAACCTTCAGGCGATAGGTGAGTTAATGCATGGAAGCTTTCTTATTTTCTTTTCTTTGTTGATGAGTAAAACAAATCATTTTTCACTGGTATTCTTTTGCGACGCTTTTCTATCTATTTTGTTTAATCGCGACGATTAGGATGAGAGATGATATGATGAAATTAATGAAGGGGCATTCACAAAGAATACCCATACCCGGGCCGAGATTCCAACCCGGAACTTCGATGGCGAGATCGAAAGTCGACCACTTAACGTTCGCGGCCACAGAGCCAGCACGTATGTGTGTGTGTGTGTGGGGGGGGGGGAGCCATTATAAGTGCATGAAAAAAAGCATCAGTTGTAGCACGCATCTTTGAAAAGTCACGAGCCGCCGCTGCACCTTAACCATGCCTATTCTGCCTGTCAAGGTGTGAATGTAGAAGTATGTAAGAATGTGAGTTTAGCAATGTTGAGTGAACAATTTTTATGGTGCTGCTTGACAGTGGTGCATAGTGATAGCAAGTTTGCCACGTAGCATGTGATATGTGTGGCAAACTTCAGTTGCATAATGAGTGTCAATACATGCCATGAAAATCTGCAGTGAACAGCTTATGTTACCACTCTACCGATAATTTCTTCTTATATTTTTTCTTTTTCTACGCTATCACACTTTCCTTCACATTCCCCTGAAAAACATACATTTTCTCAATTATCACCTTCCATTCATATATAAATTTTGTTTTAACCCGGGATCGGTTGCGCTCGCTGTAGTCACGTGACGGGTGAGCATGGTGCTTACCCTTGCTTTTGAGGCATATTTCACCATATTTTAATTTTTTTTAATTTATTTTTTGTACTTGTAATGGTCTGTTTATTATAATCCTTCTTATTCATTAAATTTTTGTTTCAAAATGTTTATTTGTTTTCAAACAGCGTAGTATACATCGTTGAAGCAACAAGTCTCAGCGTTAACAAAAAGCTCACGTTCCTCTGAGGTAGTTCCATCTGATCTCCAGAAATCTGATATGATATAAAATCACTACAACACCTTTTCGAATTTTCTATTAACATGACAAGAACATAGGGTAACTTCGGTGAATAACGCCAGGCGGGAAACAACGCCATTTCAAAGTTTCAACTCTGAAAGCATGGACGCATGTAAAGTTAAGGGGTGACTCACCGTTTTGCGATAAACAATGGTGCCTGGTAGCATTGCTGATAAGAACGGTTACCATTGTCGATCCTTCATTTAAGAGAAATACTTTGAACAGTGTAGACGTTTGAGTTGCGTTTCGAGGAAAAAGGGTCCACATTTTCATAGCGCCGACAAAGATGAGTGTTTTTCTATTGTAGGATTAGATTTTAAATGTTAACAATGTTGTACGTACACAATACGTTTATTACGTAAGAGAATGATGTGTGTACGGTTTTCAGGGTCGGTGTCGTAAGTTTAGAACAGTTGGTTAAACTGCAATCTGTTGTTTCGGGAAATAACGCCATCATTGTGTCGGGGAATAACGCCACTCAATTTAAACTCAAATTTAAGGAAATGTTGATTTCGAAAATATGTTTATCCTTGCTCAGTTACTTTCGAGGCGTACAGATATTTATTCTCGGTTAATTTCCTCTTTCAGATGGCGAGAAAATGTAGAAATATCCAGGCCAAATGGTCAGTAGATGACTTTAGGCAAGCTATGGCAGCCGTCAAACAAGGAATGAAGAAAGCATATGCTGCACGTTTGTTCCAAATTCCTCGCAGAACTTTGAGGGACTGGGTATCGCGAAAAGACAAAAAAAGACATGCTTTTTCTAATAACTTACTACAGTAATTATTTTTCCTAGTACAGTTTAGTAAAGAAAATGTGAATGTTTTATTTGTAATTAAGATAATGTGAATGTTTTACTTGTAATTAAGAACATGGCGTTATTACCCGACAGGTCTGGAAATAACGCCATTTTGCATTAACACAGAATTTAGTATTTTATTGCTTTCATTATAACAGTGCAATCAATATTTCATTATTACACAATAGTGGAAAGTTCATTCTCCTATACATGTAAGTTTCATGTTCCTAACAATAAAAATGTATGAGTTATAGAACAAAATGACCAATTGGTGGCGTTATTCACCGAAGTTACCCTATAGGTACGAAAACTCACTAGAAACAGGATATACCTATTGACTAAATAATGCACAAATGTAAATAAAAAGATATATAACGTAATCGGTTGTGTGAGAGCTCTGCGCTCACACTGATAACACTATTTCCACAACAATGGTCTCTCTAATAATGCCATTTACGTCATCTCATATAAATGTGATCAGGATGTGATTCGAAATGTTCATGTGAGAGGGAAATAATGAATGTCTTGTTTTTTTTTAAAAAAAAATCTTCAGGTAGAATGCTCTTTAACAGTTGATTCCCATAAATACTTTATTTTTAGTTCAGCATAAACATTAAACAAAGATAACCTAACGTCACTGAATTGATTGATCACTTGTAAGATAAGCTGGAGATTTACATTTTAAAAATAGCCTTCTTATCTGTATCCGAAGGGCTTTAGAGATTGTAAACGTGTGTCGCCTAGAAGGTTTAGGTCGACTGAAAACTTTTAATTTTCAACATAATATGTACTATTTATCCTTGATTTTTTTTACATATATGTATACACAATGGTTAAGTTTTCAGTAGAAAGTTGTTAACTTTGATGTTGGCGTCAATGTACACTGTACAGCAGAGAATATGATATGAGGCTGAATATTACAGAGGCTGAAGATTTTTCGTCTGATGAGAATTAAACATCATCAAATGGATGATTTTGAATCTGATCGTACCATGCACAAACTCACAGTTTGGAGCTGGATACGTTCTACATTTTGAACATTACGTAATTCGCATTGTGGGGATTATGAAGCATAGTGGGGGAGTCAATATTGCAAGGGAGAATATATTGAAAGTGGAAACTGAGGAGGAATAATGGTAAAATGGAATTAGTGCAAAAATATTCATTTTCACCTTTAATGTGATAATTTTAGTAATCCCCCCCCCCCCCCCACATGTACACTTAATCCTTTTGTGCTCAGTCCCAAGGACCTTTGACATCTCCAGAGGGAGGTCCGTAACCAGAAATTTATTTCAAAGGGGCCTCATCCCTTATCAGCAGCTGCCATCTAAAGGCGTACAATTGGGGGTTAGAAGAACTGAAAATGAATATAATTCCAACTACCATAGTTTAATATTCAAGCACTCAATCTATTACAACTTATTATACAAGATGTTTAATTGTGCTAATGAAGGGAAAATAATTACCAATACACTATTTAAAGGATTTCAGAGGGGGCTTCAGCCCCCAGAGCCCTCCCCCAGGTTACGTGCCTGCCAGAGAGGGAGGCTAGCATTAATGAAATACCGAATAATAAGGGTCTTCACTTCTAAGACTATGGCGAGTTACATCTTTTCTAAGAATGTTATCTTTTCCTGTTTAAATTACCAAACTTAGTTCATAAATTTAATTTAATTTTATATACAGTATGTACATCTGACTTTCTTTCAAAGTTCCAGTGCCGACCTAGTCATAGGTGATTGTTCTCTCATTTATTTCCTTTCCTCTAATCATCATTCATCTTGTCATGATTAATCTAGAGCCCAGGAATTAGTGGTATCTTGCCCCCCCTGCTGAGCTTTATTATGGCGCGATTGTGTGTCCAGTCTGGTAATTTCTAAAGCCAGGACTGAGTAGTGGGATGAAGTTACATGTAAAGCATGTATTGATGTTTCTTTGTAGTGTTTTTTTCCAAGAACGTATTTAAGAGGGGAGTCCGGACCCCCCCCCCCAAAAAAAATATACACGAAATACTAAATGAATCATGAAAATTGACTTGTTTAGCATTTGTTGTATAATCAGTGGTTATTGATTGAACTTATCGAAGGGCAAGGATTATATTGGGATCTTATAGCCTTGAAGCACAAATATGCAGAAAATATTAATTAGGAACTTTACTCTTCGTCAACTGGATCTAACAATCAGTAGCGTATGCAGAATTTTATCAGGGGGGTTATTTCTAAAACTGTTTATCCAAATTCACATTACCAGTGTTTTATTATACTTTAATTTTTAATTACTAGTTACTACTACTATTACTACTAATGCTGGTTCTGTTACTACTACCACCATCACCACCACTACTACTAATACTATTAAGTAGTAGTACATAAATATATTTATGAAAGCAATAGAACGAAATTATTTTCTAAACATTCGATTTTTATCAAATTCTAGGAGCATGTCAACTTTTTAATGAAATAATTCTCTAGTCAACGGTTATTTGCAGGGGCAGCGCCAGGCGCCAGCGCCTCTATAAAGAGCAGCGGCCGTTTTTTATTTGTCAGTATTGTTCTTATGAATATTTCTTCGTTTGTTTCTTCAAGTGGTCTGTTTGGTTTTCGATAATTGCCTATAGCTTAATGTGAGTTGTTTATTTTCCTCTTGCTTGATCTTTCTCGCACTGAAGCAAAAATTTCAGCTGCTTTCAAAGGTAAGGTATCGGGAAATTGTAGTTAATGGGAGTTGTAATGTGAAGGGTAGTTGTCTTGTTAACACGTTCTTTGTACAGCGTGTCCCGCTTATACTATAATAAAAGAAAAAATCACAACTTTTTTATTTACCAATATTTTTTGTACAAACTTTGTACAAACATGTAACAACTCAGAATTTTTCTTTACAAATCAAGAAAACTAGTGCACTTCCACATGTGAACCCTTAGTGGCACGGCAAATCAGGCGCGTATATTCTAAGCTACTTAGGCTATCGCCGAAGCCCAGATTAAATACAGAAAATAATCGACTATCAAATGTGACTGATGCTTCACTCTCAAACAACGACCGCGGGAAAAAAAAAATGATAGTATAAAACCCGCCACTCCTGTGCACCGTACTCCCACGAGGAGAGGAGGGGGAGAGTGGACCATGCTTCCTTATGGCCCGAGCTCAACGGAAGAAAAGGCTGCGCAGGGATTTTTCGTCCACGGTTTGTTTTCCTTGTGCTCGCTCTATACATGGGGATGGACTCCTTTGCTTTAAAACTACCACCAGACTTCAGCGGTTATATTCTTCCCCGACCAGCGCCTGGAGGCGGTCGGTGACGTATTTGTAGTGGCTTCTTAGACAGGGAACTCTTCGTTTTACAACGGCGGTAAAACCTTACAGCGATGCCAATGCACTAACCAGCATGGGATTTTCCCAGGTAGCTAAGGGAAACTTTGAAACTAAACTGCTATTACAGGAACGGGAAAAAGAGTGGCTGGCATGTGATAGGGAATTTGTCCTCTAGGCCAAAACAACACTGTCCCCATCAGGGACGGCGCCAGGGGTGGGCACGGGTGGGCAAGCGCCCACCCAAAAATTCCTGTGCCCACCCGATTGCCCACCCAATCAAATTCAATAAGTACATATACTTGGAGATATATGAATAATTCGATATGGTGTTCATAACATGTATATTTTATTTGTGAATGTTATCTATGCTAGAAATATTCACATATTATCAACCCATAAAAAGCCAATTTTGTCATTAGAAAGTGAAAGTAATTACTAGAGCTATTGAAACAAAAACTGTGATCAAATGAATACTTCCATAATTAAAAACAGTTAGTAGGCTTAGGAGGCTCAAAATTATGCAGGGTATGATCAAGATTAGATCAGAATTTATGGTGAACTTGAGGACTGCAGTTCCAGGCCTCCACATACGGATATAAATCCCGGCCTGGGTATGGTTAAAATAATCTCTAAATAAACAAATAAAATAATTATCTTAGCGTTACTTCCTGGGGCAACACAATACATTATTTTGACTTTTTAATTATTATTATTATGAGAATAATTTAATCAAGAAGACTTAGATGGGCAGGCCATGTGACACGAATGGCAGAGGAAAAAATAGTTTACAGGATTCTTGTTGGGAAACCTGATAGTAAGAGACCAGTAGGAAGGCCAAGAGGAGGATGGAGGGATAACGTTGAGATGGACCTAAAAGAAATCGGCAACGATCAAAAAAGATTGGATTGATCTTGCCCCGAATAGGGACAGATGGAAGGCTTCTGTTGCTGAAGCCATAAACCTAGAGAGTATAATATAGTTTTAATTAGCTCTGCATTAAAATTCCAGAAGTATCCCTTTTTTTATTTCATTACAATTTTTATATACTTGTTATCTTCAAATATCAATATGGTATGCGATATATCAACTTTATATTCATTTTACTAATAAGAAGGAATCACAATAATCACTGCAATACTGCAGTGAATACATTTTAATAAACCAGTTATGTATGGAAAAAGCTACAGAATTATTCAATTGCTAATGAGTGGCTTATTCTATTTAGAAATCCTCGTTCCATACATAAATTTTGCCACATGAATCAGCCGAAAATGTCAACAGAATCTGTAGATGCTGAAGTAAAGAAAAAAGTTATGTCACGAAGTATCCAGAAGACGATTTTATTAGTTTGTTTTTAAATCTACTTTTATTCTCAGATAGGCTAATCGGGACTAAACCTACAGTTTAACGTGGAACCAGTGTGCACTTCGCTTCCACCAAAGGAGGGGGAAGTCGAACACAGGACGTCTTCATTATAATGCGACAGCGTTATGCCTTTTGGGGAAAAATATACAGAAAGAACTCGCACCAAACGTGGCACTTTATCACCACAGAAGATGCGTCCATTTTATGAGGGTGATTGCCTGAGACAAATATTTGAGACTTTCGGAAAACAACATCATTGTTCACGGAATTAGCTGGCTTGACTTGATCCACTAACGAAACGCTGTGCAATTGAAACTACCATCTCAACTTTCTAAGAGGTATGAACTAATGCAACTCCATTTTTGGAACAGTAAGTTGTGGTTGATTTGTTATATTTAACCTTTAAACAGCCGAGCCGGTTTTCGGAAGTAACCCCTCTCTCGCCGCAGCCTTAGCACGCGATTTTTAAATTTTTACACTTATTTCAGAAAAACTTTATATCTCGGAGACTATTTGAGCAATCTACTTCGGATAACTTTTGTTTGAAAACAAAAGCATCGGAGCACGCGACCGTGTACAATTCAGATAGCCCAAGTGAGAAAAACGAGGTTGGGAGGGGCCAAGTCCCCAAATTTCAATGAAAAAAATCGCGTTCGCCGTTATTAACTTAGCTAATAATCTCTTCAATTCTGAAAAGATTTTTCGATCTTGTTTGTGAGTGATATTCTGTCAAAATAGCCTTTGATTAGCCTAGGAATAATTCATGGACAATGAACAAAGAATTTGATTTCCGCGTGTGTTTTAAATCATACCTAATAAGACGTTCATTTTAATCCAAACATTAGGATTAGGAAAAAATAAGTATACTGACCAAGGCAGTAATTTATTTTATTAAAAACATAAACTAAACGTAACCTTTCAACCTTCTAGCAAGGTCTTCATCAGACTCTGTATCAAGTACAAAAGTAACAAGATACACAAAAAGGGCATTATATATACACAAACATTACTCCCTTCAGACTATTATGGGGGACTTAAAGTTAAACAAAGAATAGAAGAAGGTGTTAGAAAGAGTGGAAAGGACAAGAGGGAAAGAGGAGAGGAGAAGGGAGAAAAAGGAAGGAAAAAGAGCGTGAGATAAAAAGTCCAACCACATTCTATATGAAAGTTTTTATGTTTAGCCTTTTAGGTGAACGTACAGTTGGCAAGTGAAAGCAACCTGCTAGAAAGTTCCAAACAACTTTCTAATAGTCTGGAGGGAGTAATGTTTGTGTATATATAATGCCCTTTTTGTGTAACTCGTTACTTTTGTACTTGATACAGAGTGTGATGAAGACCTTGCTAGAAGGTTGAAACGTTACGTTTAGTTTATGTTTTTAATAAAATAAATGACTGCCTTGGTCAGCATACTTAGTTTTTCATAATCATGGAAACAAGGCTTAATGGTGTTATAATTAGGATTAGGAGAACCGGGAAGTGGGGGATGCAGTTCCCTCGCCAAATGTTGCCACTTTTTGCCCCTGCACTATGGCCTTTTGATGCTAAGCCTTTTCTACCAAGAAAATGTATATTGTCCTTGCCCCTCAAATGTTGGCACCCAATCGCCATTACTACAAACATTCAGATAGATTTGTCAGTTGTGCAAACCTTGTAAGCTAGAAAAGTGATCCCCAAAGGAGTAAGAAAAGTCTTTCAGTCAAAAACTCATACGATGAAAATACTATGCTCAGGAACATGCATTTAAATTACGAGTAACTTCACGATTATCTACCATCGCACTTTCTATCATTGTCGCCGAATACATAAAATGAAGTATGTGCCTTGTATTTGCAACAGAAGCTTAAACCTAATTCACATTTATTTCACTGTATTAACATGCATGAAAGAATATGATTTAGAATGTATGGCTGGGGTATGGCTGCGCATGAGTAAACACTTCCTTGAAATAATTGTGTCCATCAGAGACAAAACTCAAGGAAATGGAACAAGATGCGAGAAGAGATTAGACAAAAATAAAGAGTAAAACAAGGAAAGGGAAAAAGAAGTAAGAGGAAAATCAGGAGTGTAAGAGAGAGGGGGATACATACGTCTTACGTACTGTACACATACATGGTCTTACAATTATACTGCCCACCCTAATCTATCAATAAAGAACTTCTGCCCACCCGGTCGAAAATTTCTGGCGCCGTCCCTGGTCCCCATCGAACACATACAGAACTCACAGGCCGCTGACCTTCAACCAACGACGTTTTCAACCCGTCTGCTGCTTTGTTTATGACTGGCTGAGGTAGACTGACTGGCTGGAGATGACAAAGGGCATTTTGCGAGTGGAAATCAGGGAGTCGTAACGTAACGAAATGGAACGGTATTTTCAATTACGGTTTCCGTTACGTTACAACCAGAAACAGAATAACTTTTTTCGTGAACAGAAACGTTACCTCAGGTATATGAACATTACGTTACAGGTGTGCATAACGGTACCGAACCATAACTGATCTTTAAAGAAGTAGGTCTTCACGTGACACTTTAACGTTACATCCATTGCCGGCAACCAGTAACGTTACAGGGTAAGAAAGAGGTTCGTCACGTATTGACTAGTAACTTTAGTGTGTGTGGAAAGTGATAGTAACGTTACAATTAACCAGTAACTTAATTGAGGTCACTACTGAAAAAACGTTACACTCCTTTTTTCAAAGCAACAACGTTATTTATAGCTGGTATCATACAGACGTTCCGATGTGCAATACCGTGTCCGATGCCGTGTTCCGGAGAGAATAACATAGGTCTCTCGTATAATTGTGCTCGTTACTTTTGTAACGTTACAGTTCTTTTCCTCCACAAAAGTCTGTTTCGAAAAAGTGATACACATATCCGTTACGAATAGCAAATACCGTTATCGAAGGCGTTTTCGAAGAAGTCTCATAATTGTTTGATTTTGATATGCTTTATTTGACTTCGCTTTTTTTTTTGCCACTTTTGGCTAATTCTCGAAGATGGAGATTGGTGATAACAATATGAAATTGATGAATGCACACTCACAAACATCCACGCCCAGGCCGGGATTCGGACCCGGGACCCGTAGCGTTCTCATAATTGTGATCGGCAGCATAGTAACATTACAATATTTTGACACCTTGAAAGTCATTAAGTTATAATACGTATTTTCGTTTTGGATGTCAGTGAAAACATTAAATTGTAAAACAAAACGTTTCATTCGGCGTGACAGAATTCTGGTTATCGGAATTTACTGACTAACTATGTATTTATCACAAATATATTTCTTTTCTGCATACTTAATCACTTTACGTGAATTTGTTCTAATTTGAATATCTATGCAAGATGAATTTTAACATGTGCGTTCACTTTATACAATAGGAAAACAAACGTTTGTTGAAGGAAAACGTTTCTATCTATCTATCTATCTCTCGCTCTCGGTTTACATGTGTTACATCAATTAAAAAAAAATACATTATGTTTTTCGATGAGAATGATTCGTTCTTAGATTAAAATGCTGAAGGACGAAACATAAAGGACCAACCATGGTCGAGCCAAAAAGTCATCCGTGCCACGCGTTCGTCCACATAAGCGAGAGGCAAGCTTTTTCCTATCGGAAGACGAAAAATAATTGCTTGCTGCGCGACCTTGAGAAGGCGAACCGAACTGATAGCAGCAGCACCACGCAAATCGGAAAATCTGAAACTTTGTACACGTGACCTTCGATCACGAAGCATCCGAGTAGACAACGCCCTGAGGCGATATGAAAGGCACTTTTAGCCAGTGGCGGCCGGCGGGTACTGTCAACGTGATCAAGAAATCGAAGAAAAAAAACCTCCGCAATGCCTTGGCCCCCCTCCTTGAGGTTGCCCCACTGGCCAAGATGTATATCCTTGTTTGGTAACGTGGAAAACAGTGTGTTTAAGTAATAACACACTAATACGATTCATCTTCACTCACTAACCTATCTTTAAACACTACAGGACACTTCACTAAAAACACAATTACAAGAGGAAGGGAAAGCAAATCTTCTCACCTTCTCCTCCCCCATGCACACGTATTCCAACTGGACGTTGAAAATATTCTACATTTGATGTAAAAAGAAATTGTCGAAATGCCAAAGGAATTTTTACTTTTATATTTTTAAAAAGTCTGGATGGCCCTCTAGGCGCATCTATCTATTATCAAAATGTTCATTTAACTTCGGAAAAATACTAGGTTCGTTTCTCCAAATGTTGGCAGAAAAGTAGATAGTACCTTTTTCACGAATTACTTCCCCAACGGGTCGTACAAATCCGTCGTATTTAGCGACTTATCTCTGAAGATGGCAACGGTGTCAACACTGAGAAAGTTCCCTCGCTGTGCTAAACGGGCACGGCTGGTGTCTTATGGGCTAACCCCATTGGCTAACACCACCCCCTGCCACCTTCTTCCCGGCTTATGGTGCAAAGGTTACTCGCTGAGACTTCACCAACCCTCTGCACGCGTTTCAACTTGGTTAGGCCAGCTCTTGGGTGGCGCCGACCGCTGCCTCGCCGAGGATACGAAACAGCTGGCGATGCAGTGAGGAGGTTGGGGCGGTTCATATCTAGTCTGTGGTTGGGGCGGTCGTCACGTCAGCTTGACCGATTGAAAGATTCGAATCTCATTGTCTGTAAACTATCAATGTATTAATTTAACAATACTTGGGCTAGGGGCTAGGTATGCATTTCTTCTGAGGGTAGTGCCATGGCACGGCGGCTCTCCCCCTTGAGCCGCCGCTGCTTTTAGCAAGTAGAAAATACGTATAAAGGATGGAATTTGTGTACGAAACAAATGAAACCGCGTTTGCGCAACTGGTCTGTAGCTAGACAGGGCCTTTGGACTCTGAAGTAGGCAACAATTGTATGGAGAGTGATTCTCAAAACTAAGCGAATAAAAGGACAGTACACGTATTTTACAAGGGCCCTCATCTGCTTACAATTTTGAAAATTACTTTCAGTAATTCGTGCCTTTTTGGACAGGAGATGAATTAAACTTTTTGGTGTAGAAACAGACAGAGCGCCTACCACGTTTGAAAGAAGAGCATAGGCAGACATTAAAGTAATTTTCAAGAATGTAAGAACGACAGTCGACATGGACATTGAGCAACGTGTGACTGAGAAATACAATCGGAACAAAGGACAAGATTCTTCAAGAAACAGTAATTTTATAAAACTTCCTATCATTAACTAAGTTCATCCTTTTATCCTCTTTTGTTTCTTCTACTTTTGTATTGTTCTTGTATCGCTTTTCTGCCACTTGTAGATAATCGCGACTATGAACATTAATGATGATCATATTAAATCTATGAAGGGATGGTTACCAAAGAAAACGCTCATGCCCAGGTGTCTACTCGAACTTGAAATGTTTGGTAGAGAGTTTATGAGTGGATCACTCAACGACTTCGGCTTCGAGGATACTGTTTCAGTTGCAACATGCAGTATAATTACGTTTCTACTACTCTCAATTGACCCAAGCATGTGGTATGTGTCCTTCATTTTACTTAAAAAGCCCCCTTGATACATGAGATACTGCAAATAATTTCAGGCATGCCGTCGAATTCACATTGCCTGGCACTTTTTTTAAACTAAGTAATGAAGTGACGTGTATATTCATATTACGACTAGCTCGAACTAAAAACTCTTGTGGAATACTGTGTATATGTTGTCCTTGTTGAAGTGAGGAACTTCATATTTTGCTAAGAAAATATGTATGAAAAAATATGTTTGTAGCTACTAGAAGAATTCAAATTATTATGATGGAATTTCAACTTGCGTATACTCTTCATATAACGTGGTATATAGTTATCGCAGACGAGGTCTTGTTTCGCAGTCAATTTATTTTTAGTTGAGGAACTCGAGAGTAAGTTGCAAATATTTAATGACCCACGTTGTGGTGTGCTGTTCGATTAAGCAGAATTGGAGTGAGAGAAATCATTCAACACGTCAATTTGTAACTGTGAATGCAAGTTTTCTTTGATTTAGCGGGAAATCAGTCTGCTATTGTTGTAAGTAATAAATGAAAACATATACATTTTCTGCTCGAGTAGGAATCCACAGGCGTTATCCAATCAATCAGTTTCTGTGTTTGAAACTTCTGTCTAGGAAAGCTACATAAAATTTGCTTTTAATAACAGCAGCTTCAAAATAACCTATCCATTCTTGTCATGCCAAGTAATGTTTGATTTTGATTTGTTATATTTAACTTTGGTTTTCTGCCACTTTTGGCTAATCGCGAAGACGAGGATGGGTGATGAAATTACAAAATTGACGAAAGGACATCACAAAGAAAAATGAAAATGATGCATAGGCTGGGATACGAACTCGGGACCTGTGGCGTCGTATTGCGATGTGCTAACCGCTCCGCCACGGAGGTCTGCAAAGTTGTATTTGACCATTGTACATTGTTAATGAAATAAAAACATTACATATACAGTGGCTCACATTAGTAACCGAAACGTAGCATTTTGTTTCATTTCTTCACAATATTTCACAATTAACAACATGTACATAAATATAATCCATTGTGAAATATTTATACGCATTTATTAAAGCTATATTCCCTGTTACGTTTTTCTTTTTTTTTTTAATTTTGGGTGTTTCAGCACTTAGGCTATTTTGCACCCGCCACGTTATACTGGGTCCAGCCCCTTACCACAACAAATAACATAACTGTAAGGTCGCATAACTGAAATATGAAAATATTCTGACTTAGGTTAAAAGCTGAGGCTGTAAAGGGGCACTCAGCACACATGACAAAAAGCAGGAGAACATACAGAATTATACTGGCCAGTCGCCAGAGACTTGTTAGTCAGCAAAAGGCAGCCCAGGGTGTACTACGTGGAACTGATTTTGACGATCGGGTGTATGTACTGCGTGGAAGGTCACCCCTTACACCCCTGTTACGTTTTCAAATCTGAAATTAGTTATTTATATTTGGGTGTGAAAAAAAAGATCACTTTAATATTCAGACAAATCTTGAAAGCCTTCTGTTACTGTTACATAGTTTTTTACCGGTCAACTACAATGCGGGGAAAGAACAATTCATGCTACTTCCTGACTACATCTGTTATGAGTAACTGCATTGATCCCTGACTGAAGTACGAGAAAAATGGGTAACAAAACAAAAAAACAACATTTGACGAACGACAGCTATTTATATTTGCCGTATCTAACCAAAGGGTGTCGGTACGTGCAAGGAAATTGAAAATGTTAAGTACATGTAAGCGTACCGTGGGTAACGCAATAAAACGTAATGAAAAGCAAAATGAGGTAAATTCCGTATCTCAGAAAATTCAACCAAGATAAATGGGAGAAAGAAATGAAGGAGCTTCGGTATGAAAAATCAAGACCCTTTCCTCACCCCCACCCCCTTCTCAAACCAAGGGCTCTGAAAGCAGCTGTGCAACTTGGAGCAGACATTGGGACTGCTTTACAGACGGGATAAAATGAAATGTACTTCCGTTTTCCTACCAACTCAGAAGCGAGTTGGAAACTCTTCATTGCTCCTGTATAGATAAGAAAGTGGGGGAGGGCAGTAGCAGACAAGGCCACCACGGAAACTTGTTTCCAGCAGTGTTGCCACATGAAGGGAAATTTCCCTTTTTGAAGGGAAATTTGGAGCTAATTTTAAGTGAAAAGGGAAAAGGGAAATTCGATGAAAAATAGCGAATTTTCAGGGAAATTTTAAGACAGACTAAACATTAATTATATTAAACATTATAACAGATTCCAGTTTTGAAAATGAGAAATTCTTTTTTTTAATTTGTCGTATACTTTGTTCTGAGAGGAAGGGTGGAATTTGGGTTGACCCACATCTGTCTACCGTTTGGGGCCGGAGGTCTTTGGCCATTCACCCTTATGGGAGTGGGAGTCCGAGGGTATTGTTTATTTAAGCTTTCCCCGGTTTCCTGAACTTTGCCTCAAACACTTCACGTGCAAACCATAAAGTTATCTTTGTCGCAAACCTTCATTGGACACTGGGTGGGTTATTCGTCGTGTACGAGTGTTTGGTGGAAGGCTGTGCCCGTCTTGGACGAAGCGAGAACAAGGGAAGCAAAGGAGACTATCTGCAACTCCAGAATATATTAGAAAACGTCGTGGAGAATTATCGGAAGACGAAAAAACACAGCAGAAACAAGTTAAAAAATTCCGTGCAGAGTGGCAAGAAGTGACCAACAATGGATTAAATTTTAATAAAAAACTTGCTGTGTTTTAGAAGTTTCCACCTAATATGTGAAATTTACCAGAATAGAACATTTGCTCAGGTATGTACTATATATCTTTTTTTAATAAAACGCGTATATCCATGCGCCGAACTTAACATTTTTATGGGGAGGCAAAAATGTGATATCCACACAAACTCTTCATATGTGCGCCTTACTAGAACAGCATTTTGTGTAGAATATTTTTAATTTTCTTCTGATGGTGTGATGAAGACAAGGGGCATTGCCCTCCCTAAATCAAATCTCTGTTTGTGTGTTTTGCTTTTTACTAATGAAAATCTTCAGTTGCCAACTATAACATAGTTTTAGCTTTCATCTCAAAACAAAAAAATTTGCTTGGTTTAGAAATAAAATCTAAATCTTCCAAAAAAACATTTAAAAGTTATTGATTTTATTGTTTATTGATTTGGTTTATTTTACTTCGCTTTTCTGCCACTTTTGACTAATTGCAAAGATGGGGATGAGTAATGATATGATTAAATTTATGAATGGACACTCACAAACAGCCATGCCCAGGCCGGGATTCGAACCCGGTACCCCTGGCGTCGTAACATTTAAAAGTTAAATTGATTAACATTTTATACATACATACGAACATGGGTCAACGATAGTATTTAATTATTATTATTATTATTATTATTAATAATAATAATAATAATAATAATAATTCTTTAGATGAAGGGAAAAAATGGGCGAAAAAGGGAAATTTTACCCCTTGGAAAGGGAAATTGTGCTTACAGATTGTGGCAACACTGGTTTCCAGCAAGCTTTATGTTGGAGTCTTGGCAGTTTGTGGAAGGATTTTGTGTTCTGCCTTCCCCCCCTCCTCTCTCTCTTTGGATTGAAAAACAGGGTGCGACGATTATGCGATGAAATACGGTAATATATAACGATAAAGCTTTATTTGATTGAAGATGATGATAATAATAATAATAATAATAATAACCCGTGACGCAACGGTCCGTGAGGGCCACGTCCTACCTACCGACTGCCGGCTTCACTTCCACCTGCCGAGGTTGGAATTATGGGGTGACGCGTGGTTAACAAGACAAGTCTTCAGCTAATCTGTGGTCTTCAGTCTTTGCAGGTTTCCATGGCCGCGTCACGTTACTAATTTGTAGCTCCTCAATTTCCTCACGACGGTGGATGGCCACCAACCCCATACACAGGCCGAAATCTCAGAACCAGGGGTTCCGGGTTCGAATCCTGGCCTGGCCATGAATGTTTGATCTTTGCAAATTAGCCAAAAGTGGCACAAAAAGCGAAGTATAATAAAAGAAAATCAATCAATAAATTGTTTATTGTTGGTTGACGTGAATTGTTAATATGCCTAAACTATTAAAATACTCTAATATCAGGTTTTCTGTTGCAAATTATTATTTGAATTTTGAGGGCATCCATGACGAAGTGCTTTGCATACTGCTCTATGAAACCGGAGACCCTATGATCGATTGATTGATTGATTTGCTTTATTTTAATTCGCTTCTTGTGCCACTTTTGGCTAAACGCGACGATGAGGATGGTCGATGAAATGATGAAATTAATGAAGGGACACTCACAATGAACACCGAATGAACACAATGCCAAAGCCGGTGTTTAAGCAAGCTGTGCTAACCACTCTACCACGGAGGCCGGAATCCTTCTTAATGTATAGGAGAAATCGTTCTTTGACATCGAACTAAGAACAGTTAATATGCGTCACCTCGGAGTTATTATATTTTAAATTTCGAACAATCAATTGAGATTTATTCTTCACCATTATTTTGTCCACATCAAAACTTCCACACAATAAGATCAATTACACTAAGGACAACAGCATTAGAGTCTATGCTTTAAGGAATGATTAAGCACACAACGATGACGGAAAATAATTCACATGATTAAAGTGATGCATTACATCAGTGAAACATAAATTTTCGGTCATGAAGAAAGATTGAAAAACGCAGGGACACAATAATCGATGTGTTTATTTATTTTATTTCGCTTTTCTTCCACTTTTGGGTAATCACAAAGATAAGTATGAAAGGTGTGTTAAGATGAAATTTGTGAAAGGACAACTACAAACGTAAATGGATAGGACACAGTCCAAACCCCACAGACCATTATACTGACCTTATGTCATGACGCCAGATCCTCGTTAGTGTGCAAAATGCACTCCATGGTCACAATGACGTAAGCATTCGTAGGATTGATTTGTATATCATTCTTTCTTTTTTTCAGAAAAACGCGAGCTAAACTATTGCGCGTTCTGTGATATGTTCATTACTTCTCAGGAACACTCGCGGCCTTCAACCAGTTTTATCCTTAAACAAAATTGCGGGTTAGGATGTTAACAGATACTTCAAAGACAATATCCAAAAAATTACTTGTCACATACGCAGAATGTAAAACATTTTTATTTTCTCGTTTCTTCTACATCCTTGGGGAGTAAAGACGGCTGGAGCGTGGTGCTGGTCATATGACCTCCAAAATGTCCGAACTCGAGAATATGCGACACCCTACTGCCACAAACCCTTAAATGTGCCTTCATGGCACGGTTCTATACGCACGACGAACTTTACCTTACCTTTACTACTACTAAGTACTCATGCCCGGAATTTTTGTATTTTTGATCCCTCATTATGTCTCCATTGCTAACCTGTTTCATTTCCAGTCATGACAGCAATTAGTCGATGCAATAAAAATACGTCAAACTTAAAATGAAACAGGTGTCGGCGCGCGCACACACACACACACACACACAAACACAAACTCAAGGAGAGAGAGAAAGGCGGGGTTGGGGTGGGGGAGGAACACAAAATCCTTCCACAAACTGCCAAGACTCCAACAAGACGCTTTGCCGGAAACAAGTTTGCGTGCTGGCCTTGTCTGCTATTGCCCTCCCCCACTTTCTTATCTATACAGGAGCAATGAAGAGTTTCCAACTCGCTTCTGAGTTGGTAGGAAAACGGAAGTACATTTCATTTGATCCCGTCTGTACATCCGAAATGGTAATCTGGCGGTTAAGAAAGCAACGATGAGTATGAGCGACGAAATGGTGAAACTGATGAAGGGACAATCACAAAGAACACTCCTGCACAGGTCGGGATTCGAAACCGGAACCCCTGGCGTCGTAGCGTGCTGTGCCACTCTACCACGTAATATTTTTTATGTACTCATTTTTAGCTACTTCCTTTGTTCCTTATTTTATTAAGTGTATCCGAATATTAATGTTGCTGCTATGTAAAGTCCAACGTTCATAATTTAATATCTGACTAAATTGTATTTTTTCAAAATTGTTCCACTTTGTATCACACATCTACGATACCGAAGATATTTTTTTAAAAAAAATTCTAACGTTCCTTCATTTAAAATGTGTCTGACATGCCTTAAAATGAAAACGTCTTATCTGGCCAAATATTCGAGAGTCTACCTATTTAGCGAAGCGTTTTTCTGTTGTTTGCGACGTGAACAACGTAACGTCTCGAAGGTAGTGAAGTATAAAGACATTTGTAGACATGTGAGCACTTTTGTTATCATATTCACTGATTGTAAATGTCAAATGATGGGGAATTGCAGAATTACGCCTGTTTATTTGATGGAATTCTAAGTGAAAAAGAAGAGAGGAAATGGAGATATTAATACTAACATTTATTGAACGTTTTATCCTGGATGCGAACCCGGCTTCTTAAAGGTAAGTGATCTCACTTTGTATTTGTTGAATATGTATTTAGTGTACACATTTGTGCCTAATAAAGAAGTCCAAGAAAAATGTATTTTTTAGCTAATACGTTTTAGAATTATTATTTTTTTAAGTATTTGTAGGTGTGTTTTACAACAAAAGAGCATTTCGGTATCAAAGCAGAGGGACACAAGAAAGAAAATGCAAGGGCATTAAATGAAAACTCCTTAACTTCATTAGGGGTAACATCTGAAATAAATAAATCAATAAATAAATCTAAGCGTACATATGGTGAGACATGAATCCATAGGGACAAAAGTATATTTTTGGTGAAATGGATTAGAATCACTGCGTGCACCCTAGAAAGTTTGATAAAACACCTCAAGTGTTTTTCTTAAGAGAAGTGTAATACTACCAAATAGGACCTCTGGCAAGAAATCGCTAATAGGCGGTGTGTGCCAAACAAAGAAGACGACGACAACCTATCTCCAGTTCTCAAGGGCATTTAGTGGAATGAGTGATTATAAAGTTTTATTTTGGATTTGTTCAGTAATATGGTGCAGGCGATAATCGTTCAGGTGTGTATATGTATATGATTAATTGAATTAGGTTATTTTACTTACCTTTTTGTCATTTTAGTATATATATATACTAAAGCAAGATATATATATCTTGCTTTAACCCACGGAAATAACTATTTCTGCTTCTGCATTTTTCAGCAGTGTACAAATACGCCACAAGCTGCTTCTACATGGAGCCAATCAGATTCGCAGTGTTCGATTTAAGGGAGGGGTAGGAGGTTAGAACTACATTTTACAGCGGAGGTAGATGAAGAAATTGGGATCCTTAAAACTAGCGTGAATGGGAATCTCGGTCTTTTACGATTGGTTACAATGGAAGGAGAAGGTTCTTCGCTATCCAAGGGAAGAAAGAGAAAAAATCCCGTTCGCATGTTTTTCTCCTTTGATGACATACGACGAGAATCTCACTGTCTTATTCCGGGCTGCGGAAAGAAAGTTGCGGTAAGTGCAATCTTCGGGCAGGTTGAAATGTTTCAGTTCTCGCCGTAAATTCCGTTATTTAGGATTTCAGGATGGGACTTATCTTAACTTGTCGAATCTCATAGCCGTCCTAGACCGAAGCCACCTTGATCGTGTTATTACTATTTAAACATCATAAGTGTTTTCTATCTTATAAGTTACATTCTTCCTCTCAATTGTTCTGCCAGTGAGGGTCAACGTAGAGAACGTGGTCTCGAAAAAGGAAACTGAAAACAGCTCGTCTAAATGTCGGAGAGCCTTAGTTTAGAGTGCAATGGGGTTATACGTCGTATAGAGCGACCACAAGGGGAAAAAAAACGCCGAAAAGTGTACGCACAGATTTTCCTTCTTCCATTCAGCTCTGGCCATAAGAAAGCATGCTTTACTGTGCCCCTCTCCTCCACGCGAGAGTACGGTGCACGCGAGCCGCGAGTCTGCTCAGGTTTATATCCTTGTGGTCCCACAGTAGTTTCTGTTCATTTCTGCAGGAATTCAATCTTATCATAAAAAACTAACTAAACTTTTTGCTCGGATTGTCGTGGATTAAAAAAATGTTAGGATGCAGGCGAAAGGAAATGGAAAATAATTAACGTTTGTAAATTACACGTAGGATTGTGCACGAGTGCACTCTTGCTCACACATCACATTCTGCTATGAGCCAGCGTATTTAAAGGTGCTTGAAGACTATGGGCAGATCTTTTCATGTCTGCAGGTTTGCCTTGGGAAAATTCAAATGCCTAGTTTCAATACATTAATTAATTTAACTTTATTTGGGATTCTATGAAATTATTTGCATGGAGGTGCATATAGAAACGTTCATTTCATCATGTTAACGTTTGAAAGCAACTGATATAGTCTGACCGTGGGCAATAGTTGCTTCGGCATTTCAAAACTCGGCTGCATATGCATGTGTGGGGGGTAGAGGAGTATTTTATTTCCTATTTCGGCAATTTTACGTAGCTTTCCTACCTCTTCAGTTATTTACTATGTTGAGGTTGAATAGATATTGGGACAAACTCAATGGTACGTCCATACCTTAGCCAGGGTTTCAAATAGCAGCTTAGCTGATCAGTCACGGAGCAGGCAACGACTTTAGTCTTTACGGTGTTCTTCAAGCAGCAATTTTAGTATGGTGTCTTGATACTAATTTTTTCATGGCCATTATTTTGTTGGCCGTGACGATATAAGTTGTTATTGAACATGGTATCTAAAACTCAAAGTTTGCTGATTTACGTGAATGCTGAACTCTTACTCCAAATTGAAATGAATGCAATACTCCTTGACTACTAAAAAGTGATAGCGATACTTGAAGTGAAGGTCGGCTTCCCCGATGTCGCAGTGGTAGCGTCGTCGCCTTGTATTCCAGGGGTCCCGGGTTCGATACCCGGTGGAGGCACACAGTGGTTCGGATCCAATTTTATAAACTGTAGGTTCAGTTCCGATTAGCCTTACTGTGCATAAAGTCTGACTCTTAAACGTGACTCAGTCTTACAGATAAGAATTAGAAGTGGAAAAATGTCGATTTACTTCAAATACCCTTCAGAGGATTTTTTTTTTAACAAAACTGAAAACCGCATTTTTGTAGTTACGTTCGTCTGATTCCCGTAGGACGATAGGTGAAATACGTTTCCCGAGAAATATTTGAAAGGAGTTGTGTTAAGATGTCAAGCATGTAGCCCACAGCCATGCTGTATGATGAAAGCATAGAGGATAAGCCCCACACTTAATCTAGGTTCACAACAAAGATAGCGACTGAGAGGCCTAGCGTAATGAAAGGCAAGGAAAACTGTTAATCATTGGAAGAGACAATGAGTTTCATGTTTAGATCATTCTATCATATGTATAATTAATGAAATTGCTTATAAAAATAAAAAATGGTACAAAATGCTTCAAAGTAATTGAAAATATAGTCTCCAGGAAAAACCGAGAAAAGGAATACGCCCATTCAAACTGCAAACCTCGATTTGCATACTATATAGAAGGAATTTCCACCACATACTTGAAATTAGTTTGAGAAAATCTAAAATACGAGGAATCCCTATTCTCGTGTTGCTATTTCCTGTCAAATAAGAGGCTGTTGCGGTCTACTTCCGCGCTATACATTGAAGAAACAACGCTTTATACTCCGAAGTAGATACCAATGGTTCATGGACGCCCGCATTTTTTTTCAGGGAAGGGCAAGCAAGGTAGTTTTTTCCAGGGGGGGAAACAAGGTGCATGTCCTACACCATAAGTGTTGTCTTTTAAAAAAAAACATTACTTTAATTTGAAGTTATGTTCATGCAATAATTAACGTATATTATTGTAGCTGAAATGACATTATATGTGATATATATATATATATATATATATATATAATTTTTGGTTGACTTTCATTTTCCAGGGGGGTCGTCCACCCCTTGCCCCTCTTTCGGACGTCCTTGCAAAGGTTCTATTTTTATTTCGCGTCTACCACTGTTAATCGCGATGATAAAGGATGCGATAGATGATGGAAGTGGTATAAAGACAATATCTTCTAGTCCAGGTTCTAATCAGACTTTAGACTTCGCATTGTAGTACGCTAATTAATTTGCCACGGGATCGGCTACTTTGTGTTTGTCTGCTCATCAAATGATTAATTAGTTATTCAAACTCTATAGGTAGCAAAGCGATATAAAATAACGAAACGGAAAAAATCCACTTGACGTCTTGTAGTACTATCATCAACCTACAATTTCATGCTCACAAATCCACACAGGAAACTTCTTGTGGCATTAGTTTTGCGGAATGGCCTTGGGAAATAAAGATCGCCCATTTCCTTGTTCAGCTCTAGACAATTCAGGTGCCTTATCGAAGCTGCTCTTGAGCACGCAGGGTTTCTAACCTACTTCGCCGTAATTCAGTTGTTGTATCTTGATCAATATGCTGCATTGAACATTCCACTCAGAAATCCCATCCTATTCAACAGGGCGAGCTCACTACCATTCACGATTTTCGTCTGTATAAAGTTTGAAAAAGAAGAAATTTTCAGAAAACTCGTGTCTAATGTATTTCATTCTTTGATGTTTGTGTACAATTTGTAATACTATTAGTAATTGTAATACAGCGCGTCATTTTACTAGATATTCAACTAGTCTCTGTAGAAATAAGACAAAAAAGGAAGGAGGCTACTTAATGAAAAGGTGCAAACTGCTAATTTATAAATCTAAAGTCACGAAAAGAGTTCAGTCAAGGTCACGCCGCTCACCTAGTCTTGCCAGTAAGTAGACACATCCATATTTCGTTTTTGACGAAAACACGAAATGTGAAATGACATGCTGTAATGTTAATTTTTCATGTTTCTGAAAGGTGAGGTGCATTTTCCTACCCTGTTTCGTAACGAAATGATCTGCAAAATAAGAAATACTCCTAAACACAAAATTAGTTTATTTACCGATGCGATACTTTCTGAAGTTTGAAATATCCTGAGTTAGGTAATTCACGGAGAAATGATTAATTCTGCTGTAAATATTTGAGAAGCATAAATTGACCCCTTTATACAGAATAGACTTAATACTCTCGTAACTACATAAATGCGTAGCGTTCCAACAGAACTGATATGCTACGAATGTACTATAAGGGATATACTTATTTTGTGTAATAAGTGCAGTTTTTTAATCAAATTTAGGATTATATTCAATTTGTCATTTTATACACCACTTTTGATCAGATTTTTCACCGCTATAACAACGAATTTTTATTTTATTTAGCGCATTTGAACCCGAAAATTGTACCGAAATTTTGTATTATTTACCAAAAATATATGCCTCTTCTACCAATAAGCAACAATTTCAGCTGACGCAATCAACCGCATACGTACAGTGCGATGCACTAATATTGCTCGGCAAATTGTCCGACTATTTTCGTTATTTTTCTCGTACATCCTATGTGTTTTAAGCGATGGATTTTTATGTATACTGGTGCAGAAGTTGTCAACAGCTTGTTTTGAGTTTTCTTTTAATTCTTGAAGCTCTTATTGGGTCAAATAAAATGCACTAACATGGTGATGGACAATTTGCACGGTAATACTCATGGATCCCACTGTACAACGCGCGAAGTGTCGACTGAGCAGCTAAGATGTGTGGCAACCCTGTAGGACCAGGGGTGTGGAGGAGACAAGGGGAAGCTCAGACTTTGACTGGACTGTTTTCGTGGAGAGAGCAATCGTGGGAAATTCCTACTATCCATTAGCTAGTATATCCATATAAAATTGCGGAGGATGGTTACATTCTAACATTCCAAGTAGGACCTTTATTCCATCACTTGAATTGTTTAGTAAAATTTATTATTTTAATTCGTATATGCAAAATTGGACTAAATTGATCAATTTGATGGAGTGGTAAGTTAAATTTTACGTTTGGTACATACATTATATTTCGTCAGAAACCAAATGCTTTATTGATGGCGTTGCGGGCCAAAACTGAACGTATGAAAATATTTCAGATCAAATTGTGACTTTACTGGAAAGACAAAATATCAGGTTCAGGAAAGATTTCCGTGGGTTGTAGTTTATAAAACACACACCTCTGAATGGGTGTCCAATATGTCCAGGATTGAATTGCAGTAATTGGTTAATATCAAGGAAATAGCGTTTATAACAGGGCGAAGCAATTAATGACCTAAAAATAAAATTTTAAAAATATATCATTTGTTATTAATTCCTTAACAGTTGATGAGTTAATTTTTGATAAATTTAATGGATAAGTGTAAAATGTTTAAATTTACTACAACTTGTTCGGAAAATGGAGTAATACACACTGTTAGCAGCAGTGAGATTAATGCAGAATTGGCAAATACGTGAGATTTAAAATCATTTTTTTTAAAAAATAATTTTATGTTGTATTGTTACAGAAGACAAAAGTTGCAATGGCTTTTCAGAATAAAGCTGAAGTAATATGATCAATAAACACTTGACGGAGATTCTAAAATAAAAATGATTGTCTGCTAGTAAAGACGTGTACAGTACGATACACAAGTATCGTGTGGGAAATTGACAAAGATTACTTTTGTTAATTTTTTTTCTTGCATCGTGCGTGTGTTTGAGAAATAAATGCTTGTGTAGAGATTCAGTTGCTTGTCTGGCGCTTTGTTCAAATTCGCAACTCTCATTGGGTAAAACAGAACAAACGCGATGGTGGATAATTTGCTTAGTAATTAATACTTATGCATCGAAATCAGCATGGAAAAGCTCCTCTATACTCTCATTGAAAGAACTGAAAGATACTGAAAGCAGTGTGTCCTAGGTTTACTTCAGTCAGCAAGAGGACATTATCACATGACAAAATTTGAAAAATAAGGGTAAAAGATATTCAATTAATAAAATGTCAAACTCTACAAAAAATCTTCAGAAAACTACTATAAATGTTCAAAATTACCTAGAATTGACAAAAGTTACTTATCATTACTTAAGCATTAAAAATTCAAAGCAAATTTGCCTGAACAAATTGGCTTTACTGAACAAAGTTTTTACGCACATTGTTCTTGCATTGGAGCAATCTTTGCATCCTTTTTTTAAAATTCAAAATCAAATTACTTGTTCTATTATTATAGTAAAAAGAGCAAAAGTGTGCCCATTCATCATATCACTCATCTCCAACTTCGCAATTAGACAAAATTGGCAGAAAAGCGAAGTAAAATATACTAAATCAACTCAAATGCATATCCCAATCATTGACTTTCAATTTTTCCCAAAATCTCAAAATCCATAAGCACAACTTTCTCCCTATAACCTGTAGAGTTTATCTAGAAGTTAGGCGAGCTTATACCGCAAATTAGTCTTGTTCTGTCACTTATCACCACGCCCCCCTCTATAGTTGCCTCCAGCTCGTTGTCCTGTAAATTCTCCACACGCATTGTAGTCTAGCTTTCCCCATGTTCAAGAATTTCGACGTATTTTATATTGGGGAAGGTCCACTATGTGTAGGGTATTCTATAGTATTTTAATCAGGCGTAAAAAGTGCTGGGATTCCAATTTGTGACTAATCTCCATACATTAAGCATATTGTTATATAATGACAGTTAGTGGTCTCCATATATTTACGTATATGGGTATATTGTACGAATACACAAACTCGCACATAGATTTTACTTTGATATTAATTCTTTCAGTATGAATAAAACTATTTTCTTTATAGGGAGATCATAGTGGTAACCTAGAGAAACATATCAAGCGGAGGCATCAAGATAAGCTGTCATTTCTGCAGAAGAAGAAAATGAGAAATGCTATCTCTAGTAATCCGAAAGCCAATATTCTCCTAAATGTAAAGATGACCGCAGACATCCTCAGGCAGTCTTGCATCCGACTCATCTCGGAGCACGGACGTCCTTTTTCACTGATGAATGACCAAGCATTTCAAGATATAGTGAATCCTCTTTTGGAAGCGATGCCAGCTTCTGACAGGTGCGTATTTTCATCAATGTCGTCAGATTGTCCTTTACATGTATTCCTTAGTATGTTCACATTGTATACGAATGAAATTATTTTCATTGTTAGTAACGGACAGTCTTAATCAGTGTTCGGAAAGTTACTCGAGTCAGTTGCTTGGTTCAAAAAGTAGGTTCGGTGCAGCTACTCAATTTAAAGAATAACTTACTTTTGCAGTTACTTTCTGTTGGATATTTTATTGCGAAAAATTGAACACACCCAATGATCATTAATTACAAGAAAATAAATATTTAAGAAATTTTATTTTGGATTTTATGTCTGTGGTATGTCATCGCATTGTAATATTATGACAACAATCAAGATTAAACCAAACACTGAAGTTTTAATGAGCAACTAGAAATGACGAATTGCAACAAAGCGTGGATGTCCTAAATTCAAAATGGAACGAAGCCCAGCTTTCTTGCCTTAGTAGGAGATTCCGAAAAAAAAAAGGAAACAAAAGCGTCCAGAAAAGAAATAGTTGGAAGCTAAACTACCCCTCTAAGAGAAAGGCCCTTAAATCAATTTGACGTATACAAACAAGACTAATTATTCAAATGCCAACAACTCTAAGCTGATTTTTCGAAGGATGACGCTTGGTCCGCGCATAGTCCATCGCAGCTATTTCTGGCTTTCAAGACAGAACCCACTCCTTAACTAGCTCAACTACTGTCCTCGCGTAGCTGGGCAGGACTGAAATTTTGGAGGGCTCCCACCAGGAATTTAACCCTGGACCGCTAGCGCCAAATGTTAAATCACTAATAATTTGGCTACGCGGGAGCCCATAGTTGAAACAGTGTTGCCAAATTTAACTTTTTCCCCCAACGCTACAAATTTTAAAGTTAAAAATTTGTCTTAAAGAATAGTAAAAGTAACGTCATAAAGTTACATCTATTGCAAAAATGAAACTCTGCTACGGTTACAGCTACCTTCTTTAGTTAGAATTCCTTAGAAATTCATTTCAGGTTACTTCAAATACATTGATTTTATTGATCCAGCCTCATGTAATGAAGGTAGAGAGTTCTGTATATCCTTACAATGTTTAGAAGGAATGCAATTACGTTAAGTTAGTTTTTCAAATAACTGTAAAACTAGTTACTCACTGACATAATCATGAGTAATTTCAACTGCAACAGTTACTCTTTGAATAAGTAAACTAAGTATAACTGTCTGGAAAAGTAATTTTCTGAAGACTGATATGTATGAGACACATTTTTTCATCAAATGATATTTAACACACTTTTGTACACTCAAACAAAACTAATTAATATAAAGTTTTCAAATATTATGTCAAATTTTCCTCAATTTTACAAAGTTGTTACATATACAGTGCGTTCGTTTTAAACTCTTATAACACAGGTTAGGTCGGAATATGTAATATAAATACTGTATAATTGTCTGCATGCTAGACGTTACGGGACGAAAATGCCGGCATCTGTCCCATATCACGTGCTAACTCTGCGCAGAGACAAAACAAACTCACTGTACTCCATATGCCTAGAGACAGGTTATGCTAACATTCTGTAGCTTTCCAGTGCTGGATGGAACTGAGCATGCAGTACAACTTATTTAGATATCCCCTATATACTATTGTTAATATATTTTAGAAAATAAAAAAAATATAGGTGTCACATATATCCTTTTCACAGCCTTAGGTATATCTGAATGAAGCAAAAAGACCTATTGCCAAAGCCCAGTGCTGTGACCAGGGAGGGTGGTGTTATAACTTCCTCATTAGTTCAAACTTTACTAAAGAGCGTTGATTGCATCAAATAACACTGTTTATTGCATGCAAGCTGCGTTAGTTTCTAGACACACTGATAGAGGTTAACCTATTATGGTTTTAAATAACAATCTTTTTCACTTTCACCAAAAAAGTGTTCTGCTTTCTCATATTTGTAGCATTTGCCTAGTTGATGAAAGCTTGATAATATAATTAATTCATACTATTTGAAAAATATTTTTAAGAATTTTAATTCTATTTTGGGTTTGAAACAAATGTCTTGAAAATTTCAAAAATCAAGAAACAACTTATCAATTAAGGATTAAAGCAAATTTTATTCTCTGCAGGTTTATCGTGAACAAGGAAGGTGTACGGAACATGCTATTCAGTCAGGCCCAGCAGATCAGAGAAACAATACGCGGCGAAATGGAGGGAAAATTGATACATCTAAAAGTTGATTCTACTTCGAAAAATGGACGATCATTCTTTGGTGTCAACGTCCAGTTTGTTGTAAATGGGGCTCTCCAATTGCGTACTTTGTCAGTTCAAGAGTTATTTGTGTCTCAAACAGGTAGCAATTTGCGTTACGAATTGTTGAACATTCTGGATAAGTATAATGTGCCCGTGGAGAATATATATAGTTTAACTACAGACACTGGAGCAAACATGATTAAAGCCGGGAAACTTATTGGGGAAGATCAAGAAACAAAGATGTCTAATATTTCTCAAGACACTTACGAAGATGAAGATATTGAAATGGAATTGACGAGTAAAGATTATCGTCTCCAATCCGTTCGTTGCGCGTCGCATACTCTTCATTTAGTCGTGAATGATGCTCTCAATTCCATTCCTGAAGTTAAGGATATTATTGTGACATGTCAAGCAGCATGCCGTGTCTTACGATCGCCTACAGCACGGCGTCAATTGAATGCAGAATCACTGCCGGTACCATCCCTTGATGTCCCGACAAGATGGAACAGCACAAATGATATGCTCCAGTCACTTTTTACACTTAAAAAGTTCATAGGGGATTACTATCAAGAGCAAGTTAAAATAAAGCAAGAAGACTGGATATACATTGAGGCTATTTTGACGTCACTGGAACCAGCCAAAGTAGCCACAAAGAGGCTGCAAGAAGAACAGCTTCTACTTGGCGACTTCTACGGGATATGGCTGGAGTGTCGCCTTAAAACATCAACAATCAACACAGACCTTGCACGCCACATAGTAGAGGGCATGGACAAACGAGAAAAACAAGCATTATATGTCAATAACGAAGAGAGACTTCCATCATTATTTGAGTATCCAGGATTTCTTGCTTCTATTTACATGGATCCCAGGTACTTTTCTGTTTTAAGTGAAGAAAACATCCATGTGGCGAAGGTGTATCTCCAGAAGTTGTGGTTAAGACTTGAACACATGAAATCCTTATCAGTGTGTGGAGAGGTAAAGAAACAAGAAGATTCCAGCACTGAAGATGATGACAGTGACCATGTCACAAACTACTTAAAGAAACAAGATTTATTGCGGCGGAATACCATATCTGCACCAAAGTTTAATATTGCGTCATTATTGGACACTTACTTTGTTTCAACTCGAAGACTGAAAAGGACTGAAAATGTTCTAAATTTCTGGGAAATTAGAAAATCAAGTTGTCCCGAATTGTACATTTTGGCTTGTATTGTTCTCTCTACTCCTGCAACACAAGTTAGTGTCGAGAGACTCTTTTCATCTCTGAAATTCATACTAAACCCACTCAGGTGTAATATGGCAACCGAAATTATTGATGACATACTTGTTATTAGAAATAATTATATTTTCATGAAAAAAAATCTAACTAAATCTTCATTAAAAAGCAATCTCAGAAATAGCAGCACAGAATTGACTACAAACATTGTAGCAAACTTTGTGGAATCCAATGATACACCACAGAAAGATCTTGTACAACATGTTGAAAATGTGGGGAATATTACTGTCTAGATTAATAATGTATATAATTACTTGATTTTTTTTGTGATCTTATAGTTCATTATACATAAGTAGCTGTAACCAAAGAAAATCTTTTCAGAGGTTCCATAAGAAGTAATTTAATTAAAAGAACAATTTTGCTCGTACTTGTTTAATGTTTCCTAGTAATTAATACATTTAGTTTTGAGTAGCTGTCTTACCTGTTCACAAAATTGCACAGATATACTGATGTTATACAAGAGTATGAAATATATTTTTATTCATGTCAAATTTGTGGAATTCTGTTTAGTTTTAAATTGACACCTGAAGGAAATGACAGTGTATTTGCTTTGTTTTGAAAGATACAAAATTTCTCTAGTTTTTTAAGTAATAAGGTCTTTTTTTTCCTTGTTTTAGAATTTACCTTGGAATGATTAAGAGAATAATAAAGATATTCAACAAAATTTTAAAAACTGTTTCAATATATACTTTTCAGAACCTCCGTTCTATTCTTATGCTTATACAGTACGAATGCATACTTTAAATATATGTATATTTACATTTTTTTTAAAAAAATTGAGCTTCGATGTTGTAGGGAGTTGAATATATGGCAAATATTGTTATTCCTTGGTTGGTGAACAAATCCTAATTTTTTTTTATTGTATTAATTCCCATGATATCTATTTCTTTGTGAGAGATTAGTGTAAATTTTTAGATTTTTTATGATAAATTTGACAGCCATTTTAGAATGTACCTCAAAATGTAACATTTAGAGCAAATTACTCAGGAACACCACTCAATAACAGACGTTACTGTTAGCCTCCTAATATGTAACCTAAAATCAATTCTTGTTTTTCAAACACGCTACTTCCTAAGGTTAAGTTTAGTTCTCTTGTTATAAAATTCTCTTAATAAAATATCAAAAAATGGCAACATCATTGTCATTATCTTGTCTAAGTAATTATTGCATGGCATCTGATAAATTATCAAAAGACGCACGCAAATGCAAATTAATGTACATTAATTACCTTGATGGACGCACGTGTCTGCCTGTGTGTGTGTATCCAAATCAGCATGTTACTTTCTAATGTTCTGGACAATGAGTTTTTGAAGAATGGAAACCGAATAGTCAATCACTCTACTACCAAATCATCCCGTGTAACAGCATGGAATGTAAATGGAGATGACAAATAGCATCCACATATCTTTTGAACTTGACTCATTTTGTTAGAATCAGTCGTTCCACATGTCTTATCGATACCTCAAAAATACTGAACCCACAATTGTAATATTAAAATGGGCTCCAATAACTATCAAAGTTTAATTTTTGCATGGCTGAGTTGGGGTCATGTAAATTCTTGTCCTCGCTAAAGTACAGTATGCGTACGTTGCACAAGACTATATAAAAACAAAGTAAATTTGTTACACACACATAAGTGCGCGCCCGCAATTGCATAGCTGAAAGTCTACTGAACACACACACACACATCAACTTTCGAGCACTAACGATGACCATTGCCATAAGCACAATCTCTGGCGTGTGTCCAAACATGCACTTCTATGTTCACTATCTAGTAGTAGCAATTTATGGTAGAAATCAATGGTCACTAAAAGTGCATGTTACAACGTCTGCCCACACCTGGGAGTTAGGAATGGAAGACATCGCCATTATGTTATTAAGTGTCCTGTTCAAAATGTCCTTACTTTTATTTTTAAGAAATTTGCCAGAGAACGAAGCGCGATAGTTTTCAATTACATAGAAAATGATGCACCCCCTCAGAGGAGTAACCACAAATTCTTGTCTGCGGGGGGAGTACTTGGATAAACTATTAATAATAGTAGTAATAATGGCACTATTATTATACGTACACAATTTATATAGCCTATATTAATACATTACATAATGAATTCATTCGCCCCCACAACAAACAACAAAAAATATGCCTCTGAAATGTGTGCGCTTCTTCTCCCCCAAACAATTGTTCATACATTTAAGACTCAACTGTTTGTAATAGTCTGACGTACTTACTTCTTGTTACTTCTCCCTCTGGTAATTTACAATGCATTACAGAAAATAAATTGCTAGCGAAGCGATCAAGAAAACTTTTAGATCCAAATTTTTGCAAACTGAAAACAATATTGATTTAATATGGCGCAAAAAAATCATGGAGGCCCATGACATTCTCTTTTACATTTTTTTTTCTATTTACATCGTTCGGCGTCCAGGGCTGACTGCCGCCGTCCCCTATACATCGACCACAAGGAAAAAAACCTTGGGACGAAAAGTCCCCGCGCAGCTTTCCCTTCTTCCCTCCACCTCGGGCCATAAGGAAGCATGGTCCACTCTCCCCCTCCCCTACAAGCGGGAGTATGGTGTACAGGAGTCGTGGGTCTGCGCAGGTTGTTTTGCTCATGGTTCCACTATAGCTAAGGGTTTGAAATTGACAAGACTGTAAGAAAAGCAGATATTGCGAGCGAAACGAGCTAGACAATTTTATATAACTTTATTTACATTTGTATAAAGATATAAATCGAAAGGGGGCAATTGCCCTTCTGTGCCTCCTTGCAGATGCTCTTGACCGTCTGGAAGAAATAATGCACGAAAGACGTGAAAACTAAATCCGTCTTTAGTATCGTTTTGTCCTGCAACTCTTAGATTCTGCAACCTTTCTTTCCATAGTTCAATGTTTGCAACCTTACCCCTTAGAATTGATTTCCGTCCAAGGTTGAGGCCCAATCTCCCCCCCCCCCCTGTGGTTGCGCCACTGCACCTTCTTTAGCCGTAGTTGTTTTGTGAACTTTCATTGGCTTAAAAATACTTCATTTTCTTCAAGAGCATAATATAGTTTAATAACCGGCGATAAAATTCCTCTCCCCTAAATTTCTGGATTAAAGTATAATAATATAGGGGCATGGAAATCTGAAAGGGGGGTGCGGATGGCCACCTCTCTCCTTTAGAAAACGAATGTCAGCTAAAAGTATATATTTCACACGTATAATTTGATTCCAGTCATAGTAATTTACATTAATTATTATAATGGGTATGCAGGAATGCGATAATTTCGAATTCAAGTGGTGTTTCTTGAGGGGGCAACACTATTATCGGGGTAATATGCCCCATGGAAAAATACCTCGCTTCTCCCTCCGTCGAAAATATCTGCAGACGTCCATGATTAGGGCGGGGCATTAACCCCCCCTTTGGACTTCGTGCGCACGCCTATGGCTACTCATTTCTACACTACATGGAAGGTTTATTCAATTTCGAGCCAAAAATGTAATTTTCAAATCAGGGTTTTTAAACGTCCACGAACCCATCAACTAATGGGTTCTATTGGGTTCCGCAACAATACCGGAACCTGTTCTATCACAGTGTAAATTCGGTCCAAGTTGCGTATTGTTTCATTTCAAATATGGAACTTAGACCGTCTTTAAATTGATCCGGAACGAAGGACCCTGTGCCGTATTTCAATTGATCCAGAAAAAAGGTTCCTGGAACTTATTTAAATACCTTAAACATAAAAAGGCTCTTTACGGTCCAGATCCATTTATGCTTGCTAATATTCCCTGCTGAACCTGAATTGAATTGATTTAAAATTCCTGATCCTTTAACAACCCTGGTGGAAATTCATTAATTTACAAACAACCATATTTTTAACGAAACATTAATCCCACACAATATACTGAGTTATTTTTCGCAATGTTCCAATGAATGGCAAGAGATTTGGGCTATTCCTTTTTCTTCCTTGATGTTTAATAGATTATATTTGTCACGCACCTATAACGTTACTAGCAAACATTTGTGAATTGTTCTTTCCTTGTAACGTTAACATCTACCATACTGAATTTATTTACGTTCCTTATGCAGATGGTATGTACCCAACTGCATTTTGTTCCGTTCCGCTACAGTGGTTTACATTTTGTTACATTCCTATGTAACGTTAATTAACCATATTGCCTTTCACTTCGTTCCGTTACGGAGGATTGCATTCATTACGTTCCTATGTACCGTTATTTACTACCATGTTGCATTTCGTTACGTTTTTTTGTAACGCTAGTATATACCACAATGCATTTCGTTACTACGTTCCTTGTATCCTTGTAACGGTAGTATATACCATATTGCATATTACGTTATGTTCCAATGTGCTCATTTCGTTCCGTTCCTTTATAACGTTAATATCTACCATAATACATTTTGTTACGTTCTCTGTAACGTCAGTCTGTAACATATTGCATTTCGTTACGTTCCATGGGTACCAGCAGCTGAACCATACTCTTCCTCCTACAAAATGGAACGTACCGTGTAACGCAAATTGGGTACGTTACGACTCCCTGGTGGAAATCGCGTTGAAGGAAGTTTAAGAAAATTAGGTTTCTTACTGTGTGGATTTTCTTATGTGTATTGAGTGAGTGAATTACGTATATATTTTTTGAATGATCTGTGCTGTGTCCTGTAGTGAACGAAAATGAATGACATAATTAACGAACTATTGCCGAAACAATTTACTCTGCTTTTGCATGAGGATAAACTTCAAATCTTGAGGACATGTAGAGAAGAATGGATTTGATTTGTTATTTTGCGTTGCTCTTCTGCCACTTTAGTTAATCGCGACGATGAGAATGAGTGACGATACGTTGAAATTCATGAAGGGCCATTCACAAAGAATACCCATGTCCATGCCTGGATTTGACCCCGAGACCCCAGCCCAGTCAACAAGGTAATGTTGCCACAACGTTGTGGCAACGTTAAACATACCTAACGTTGTTACAACGTTGAATGTATGTTGATACAACGTTGCGAAAACGTTGTGTCAACGTTTAAGGGGCATTTATTTCAACGTTGCTGCAACGTTGTCGCAACATATACTGAACATTATGTAGCAACGTTAGGTATGTAAGGGGTTAACATTGCCACAACTTTTTTGCAACATTACCTTGGTGCCTGTGTAATTTACGAATATAACAATGCACATTTAAAATATGGTTATTTCACATGGTAAGCTATTAGCAATCTTGCCACATTTTTGTATATACCACATGTTTGCAACGTCAGTTTCTTTTTACATATTATAGAAACTTTTCCTGCTCCACCAAAGTAGACAATAGCTAGTCTGGAGATTTTCATGAATTAACAAATCTCTAACTACACCTGCTAATAGGATTCTTTTTGCAGCACTTAGCTCCTGATTATATAGTGTGGGATAAAAATATTTATCATGGGAGTTTCACTTGTATTCAACATATTTCATTTTCTGATCTTCCTTACAACTTCAATATTCACACATCTTTTGAAGGATAATAAAACACATTTATTTACTAATTACAATTGAAGTTATCCTTATTTGTGTTACTAAAAGTTATGTTTGTTTTGCATTTGAGTCGCACTGCCATCTAGTGTACGCTGTAGGAAATATAAGGTTTGGTGGTCAGTGCACATACAAATTCAGATTAAACAAAACACTCCGATCTGACGCTTGTGGCGCTCATGGTGGTGACCATCCAAACTAAAGCGTATTCAATGGAATGTTTTTTTTGTAACGTTGATGCAACGTTATCACAACGTTGTTCCCCTACATACAACATTCATCATAAATACAACATACATACAACGTTGTGGCAACGTTAGTGTGTTGACTGGGAGGCGTCATAGTGCGCTGTGCTAATAACCATTTTACCGCAGAGGTTGCCAAGAGAAGAATGGAGTTCCTGTCCAAATTAAATATTCAAGGTAAGAAATTTATTATACGCGTATATTTTATTCTCGCACGTAGGCCTACATAAATATTTCACAATATGGGCCTCTATGTTTTATAAATAATCATGAAATATTTGAAATGTTTTCCTTATTGTTTTTATATTAATGACACAGTGATATTTTTATAATTCTTACTAAATTCTAATGTATGTATTTTAATCGCAATGTCACATCACCTTAAAATCCAAGAAATTGAACGAAAAAGAGTCTCCCATTTAAACATTATGATAAAAAGAGATAGCCCAGGTTTTAAACCCAGCATACGCCACTGCGGCAAATGTCAAACCGGTGGTCAGCCTCAAGCCACACGTCTTGAAGCATGTGCGGGTTAATGTTGCTTACTGCAACCACAATTCTTTCACGCAAGTCTTGAAAATCTCTAACCTGTGTACAGTAAACTTTGTCCTTAACGCACCCCCCACAACAAAAAATCACAAAGTGAGATCTGGTAACCGTGGGGGCCATTCAATAAAATTCGAACCTCTTCCTATCTATTTTCCATTGAAATGCTGGAAGTCTCTAACGAGATTTGAGATATGAACCAGTTTCGCGTATCTGTTTTTCCCATTTCTTTATTGAAATGTACGATGGAACTACTTCTTTAGCACCTAAACCATAACGTGCACGAAATCGTCTCTGCACAAGTGTCACAGACTTCACTTCAGACTAGGGATGGCCAAACGGATCCGGATCCGAAAAATCCGGGTTCAAAAGTTACGGATCTGTTTCGGATTTGGATCCGGATCCGAGAGTTTCGTATCTCAATCCCATTATAATATTACCACACCTTAAAAGGTATGATCTTCGATTAGAAAGAAATTTTTCATTAGTTAGTCCTACAATAAATTTTTTCAAGTGTTGTTCCTAAAATACTTTGCTACGCATCGGCTAACACACTCGTGCACAAAAATAATCTTACTTGTTTAACATAAAATGTCAGAGGTGATTTTGTAAATGCCATTGAAACGAATATGTATTCATTCGAATGTATTGGAAATGAAAACACACATAAATGTGGGACATTCCATTCCAGGATGAAACCTTTAACACATATAACAAGATAGAAATGTTATACAAAAATTATACAATTGTTCTACAGTTACAGATTTACAAATTAAAATAAAACATTATAATATATGCGGTGTTATATAATTACAAAGTGTAAGACTAACAAGGGAGGTTATGTAAGTGTCCTTCTCCGATTTCCATGAAACTTGGCAGGTGTATAGTGGGGCCCAATGGAAGAAATACGTGTTTTTTTTTGTTTCAGCTAAAAAAACTGTTTTAGGGGCAAAACCCCCTCAAATGTCAAGATGAGGACAAATTGAAGTGAGGATCTGACCCCTGTGTCCCCCCCCGATTTCCAGGATACTTGGCAGATGTGTGTATAAACGGGCCCAAAGGAAGAAATTGCAACAATGAAGGGCGTCAGCCCGTTGCCAAGACACACGACACACCGGCTCGGTCCCCTCGACAGACAAAGACCGGGCGTCGCTGCCTACCAAATATCTTTCTGTTATAAATACATAAATGCCACGAGTACGCTCAGTTCCTGCGGGGCATGAGACCCCGCATCCCAAAGTTCGGGTAAAGGTCTGCTTTTGAATAATAATATAATTAAAATTAAATTTATGCTTACTTATCTAAGACTCCAAAATAAGGTAACCATTCTCGTGCTTAAACTTCCCTCGTGATCGCACCCGCATCCCACTGACCAGTGAGGATACGCATGCGAGTCGCGAGCGAAATCAGCATAATCGAATCTGACGTCCTTTGGATTGATAAAGCCTCCGCCTCACTGACCAGTGATGGCGGGACACCTCACCAAACCCAAAGGATGCCAGTTAATTTATACTTAGGAGACAAATTTACTATAAGGAAATACCAATTAACGATTATAAATTTATTTACAAATCCAAACATAGTTAGGTTGAAAGAAAAATATACAATCTTCTGATCAAAAGAAAACTACAATGCCAAAATTAATTTTTTGTTCAAAAATGACTTCCGTAACATAGACTGAAACTTGCTTTCGAGTAAACATACAATCCAGAGAGCTCTCTCTTATATATATATTGTCCATATCCCATCATAGAACTAACCCAGCTTAACTTGGTTTCAATTAAACAGGTGACAAATTATTCAGTAATGATCGACAAAATTTCAATTAACCAAAACCAAAGAAAAATTTGCATAACATCTTTCCGTAAATATCTATTCGTGCTTCTGTCATATTTTCACATCTGCATTATGTTCTCTAGAACTCATGAGGTATACTACCCTCTTCAGGGCCAACCTCCAATAACGGAAATTAAGTCTAGCGGAGGGGTCAGGGTGGGGGTCAAACATTAAAGTACAAGAAAAAACAGGCTAGCAGAATTTAAGAGTAGCAGGGCTAAAGGGTACTCAAGATGGAATTAATTTTCATATTTTTCTTGCATTTTCATTCCAGACGGCCAAGGGCACCTGCAGAGGGGGAATGGAGGGGTAATTGCAACCCCTTGATTTCAAATTTTATGAAAGTAGAAATATATTATAAAATATTATACAGTCTCATCAAGTTCAATGCCGTAGCAAAGGGGTAGCGGGAGTCGGCCCTGAGCGCCGAACGATCTAAGTGAGAAAAGTTTTAAAACAAAGAATGCTATGGCGGCCCGTGATATTATTTGCAATTAATGTTGGTTTGTTACGAGTTGGATGAATTGATTATGTAATACGTCACTCCATGTGAAAAGAAAATATTGTAGATGGAAATTTTACATGCCATATGTACGTATGTACATTCGGAATGCATTTATCATGCACTTTCTTTCTTTCAAAAACAGTTTGTGTGCTTGTTTTCCATTATTAGCTAATGTGAAATTGACGTGTTGAAAAAAATATTTCTAATCCTCTGTTTCAACACAAATACGTGAGAACCGACTTCTACCCCCTTTTTGCGTGATTTATGAGGATAATAATGCCTTTCATGCTGCTTTATTACTATTATTGTGATTGTTGTTGTTGGCACGTTTATCCAAGTACTTGCCCCCCCCCCAAACGAGGGTAACGGCAATGCCCCTGGCTGGCTACGGCCCTGGTGTTCGCAGTAGAACAGTGTGTTGTTCGACGCGACGTCGAACGTGACATGTTTCAGTCCTGTCCTATATCACTATATATACGTATATTGGTTGTTTACGACATATACTTATGGATTCTGTGCCACGGAAAACCTATTTCAATGTGTGTGTGTGGGGGGGGGGAGGGTAGCAACATTCGTAAATCTCATTTCATTGGTGATGTGGCTTACGAAGCTTTGAGTTCCCTTTTTTAAGTAGTGAAAATCTATTGCAGTTGGCAACACCGCAGAACTGTGTGGGCCCGGTGCAGTTTCTACTCGAAGCAACTACGTCATGCAGAGGGAGGGGTCTGCAGTTGATGGAAAGAACGAACTGAGACCTATCGTAAGACTGCGGGTACCCGGCGGGTCTACAATGCCTGCCAGGAACGATCTGGGCAGGTGGGCATACAAGCTGCTCAAGCGAGGGTGTTGCGCAGGTTGCATGGCATTTCAGGAGCGATGTCTCGCGAACGGGTCTGCTCCAGGTCTTGTGCAGGCCTCTGGTGTGTTGCCAATTCACCGCGTTGCTGATGGTATTTTGCCCCAGTGTTGATTCCTGTTTGTTATGAGCGGGATGTAGGAATAACATACGTGGGAGTAATTGTTGTCGCGTCGTGTATTACCTAACTGCATTGTTTCTTCGATAAACGTGTATGTGGCATGTGATGTGACGTTTATTTGTACTCTCGTTGTTCCATAGGGAGCTTTGTGCTTATTAACACAGTAAGCATAGGCGCCGACTCCATGGGGCTTGGGGGGCTCGAGACCCCCCCAAGGTTAACGATGGGGGGCAGAGCCCCAAAATAATTTTGCTTAAGAGTTCTAATGTATTATTTTGCTTCTCTTGTCAAGTTTACTCTGAATTGTGCCACATGAACTTAACTTTAAATACACATTTGAAATGTTCTAGACTAGACCATCACCTTTGGGGGGCTGAGACCGCTAAACCATCAACTTAGGGCGGGCTGTGATCAGAGAAAACAAAACACATGACTTATTACTATATACTAAGTATATAATTATTATGAGTATTGTTAAAATTTTTACTAAAAAAAGAGTTTCAAAAGACGATGTGCATGAACTAGGGTAGTGGATGGGACGTTCGGGCTACATGACATTCAGAACGAGATCATTGATATATTAGGAAGATCTGTTTTGCGCTCCTTGGTAGCAGATATTAAAAGTCGAGAATATTTTGCTATTATGGTTGACGAAACTTGTGACATATCCATCCGTTGACAATCAATATTCTGCATTCGAACTGTGAATAAAAATTTTGATATTTTTGAGGAATTCATGGGCTTTTATGAGATTCCGAACACTGAGGCCAAAACTTAAAAAAGGGAGAGAGTGAGTAATTGATTAATTTATTTCAGTGATCAGAGCCCCCCCCTAATAATTTTGACAAGTCGGCGCCCCTGGCAGCAAGTATCGTACGATGGCGAACAGGAAAGAGGGTAGTTTATAGCCAAGGCAGGAAAATAATCAGTAGGGTTCATGGATATTATCAAAAGGAAGCAGAAAACAGTGGTCCCTTGGTAAGTGTGCACAAAGTGCAACAGAGTGTGTTGGAAGCTTTTGGAGTGTGTACGCGAACTGTGCAGCGTATTGTTAGGGAAGGCAAAGACAGTCTTGAGGCGTCGGGTTCCACGTCATTTAAATCATCGCGCAAACGAATCAAAAGGAACAGTATCACAAAGACAATCGACGGTTGCGATAAAGATATAACAAGAAGAATTATCCTCGGGTATTATGTAAAGAGCGAATATCCAACACTGAACAAGTTTTCGTTGATTTGCATACACAAATAAGCAGGCACATATCCAGGAATTCCTTTCGGGGGGGCTCAACACCATTTTTTTAAGGGGTATAGTAAGAACCTCACAATTGCGTGTTTAAGACCAGAGGTGGCAATTGGGTTCCAAAACGGGGCGGGGGGTGGGGGGGGGGGTGCGGAGGGCGTTGCAAGGAAAGTTTGCTTTCTCTTGGTAGCCAAGGCTTAACATTAAGAGGTCATAATGTTGAGGCAAAAAAATAAAAAATGGGGAACAACTATCTCTTAAATCGTTGCCACTGTAAGGCTGTCATTTTAATCAGAACGTGAAATCGGAACATTTTTTACCACTCGACTCCTCTGTTTCCATGCATTAATATTGTGTGCCGGAACCATCTCAGTATGTGTGTTTGTCCATTTCTTCTCATCAGGCATAAAAACATCTATGGTATCTTTGAGTGTTTTTACGAAGCTGTTACACATGCACGGGATGGACAATCCACTCGACAACGCGAGCATAGACGCGAGATTCAAATTGTGGGTTGCGAACTGGACACAGACAGCTCTCGAATATTACTCTCTGATTCGAGCCTAAACACCACTAACGTGTCTTGTCCTCCCATTTTTTCAGCTCTTATAAAAACCGAAACCCACCAAATTGTTCAGATTCAGGCCTTAGCACTCACAAGTGTTCAAAAATGCCTGTCACAGCTTCCGCTGTCTTGTTATACAGGGTGCTCGGAAATTCCCCTTACAAACTCCTAGGGCTAGTAGAGGGGACTGAGTAGACAATATTTGGAATAGGAACCCAGGTCCGGAAACGTACCGTTTCTGTGCTACAACCATGACAATGTATGGGATGTGCATGTGTTGGTATGTAACCTGATGGCACGTGACGTCTACAAATTGTTGCGTTCCACTGTCGACACAGGTGTTGATTAATGAATAGTAAGTTTCTGTTTTGTTCCCTTGGCATTGTTACCAAATAAATTTGTTTGTATTATGGACTGAGTCACACGTCATTCACTTCTGTACCTTACGTAACACCTCATTTGACATGGTTGTAATAAATGATTACACTTTAGGTCATCAGGTGATCTTCTGACGTCATATACTGCCTACCCGGTTGCACACCAACACAGGCACATCCGACACATTGTCATGGTTGTAGCACGGAAACGGTACGTTTCCGGACATGGGTTCCTATTCCAAATATTGTCTACTCAGCCCCCTCTACTAGCCCTAGGAGTTTGTAAGGGGAATTTCCGAGCACCCTGTATATCGGCACGAAACAAAGGAAGTCTTCTCGAATACAGGTGGATCACGAAACAATTAATGCACAGTGAAAAACCCTTCCGTTCCCAACACATCTAATGTTTCGTCTCCCAGTATGATCAAATGCTTACTCATTTATCTCCAGTGACGTGCCCAAGGGAGGGTTGGTGTGGTAATAGCCCCATTTGACCCAGTATTCCTTTAAAAAAAAAAAAAAGGAACCTCAAAGACAGGGGAAAATGGCAAAATCAGGACTGACCACCAAAAATAGTATGCGTAACCCCTATCCCTTCCGAAAATCCTGGGCACGCCTCTCTTTATCTCGGACACATTTTTTAAAATGAACTCACCAGAAGTTTTTATCATCGTATTGGAGATGCGTTCTTCCTGCAGGTTTGAATATGATCCTTTAGGGTGCTGTCGTCTGCCTGCCTTCACACCTAACCTTAACAAGGCCCTTATTTTCCATCCTTGTGACTTGGATTTTCAAGACTTAGGAAGGTTTCAGACCGAAGGGACACGCGATACATGTTGATTGGAATGGGCCAATCAACAGCAACGTTTCACACCGTAGCGACACAAAAGGCCGCACAAAGCTAATCTTCAGGCGACACGGTGTGAAATCTCCCTTATTAGGCCACTGTCATTGTCACCTCGAAGTAGTAGCTCTTGTTGACCACAGAAAAAAATTATCCTCAACCGGTGATAATGCTCCTCAGTTTTCTTCTCTCTCCTATATTTTCTGTGCTTGTTCACTATACAGGCAACACCTTACGATTTGATATACACAGGACATGTACTATGTAGACATTTTAACGAAAAATCTGTTGAAGTCAAGGATGACTAGGTGGCTCAATTGGTAGAGCCCTGATTTGGATCCTGGTAGAGCCTGCAATTTCCACCTAAAATGTCTACATATGCAACATCTTCCTGCTTTCTCTTCTCTTCATTCATAAAATTTTCGGCTGTCTCTTTATGATAGTTAAGTGTTTGAATGTGTTTCGAACCCAGTAGGCTTAAGCAAAAGTATTTTTTTATATCATGAAATTCTCAGACTGCATATACAAAATTTAGTTCTGGCAAAACTAAATCATCACTCAAAACTTTGATTTTCAGTTGATCTATGCAGTTTATTTCTGTTTTAATATCCGGTACTGATGAAATATTCACTTGAGAGAAGAGAGAGAGAGAGAGAGAGAGAGAGAGAGAGAGAGAGAGAGAGAGAGAGAGAGAGAGAGAGAGAGAGGCATTGATCTCTTCGGCCCTCGAACCGAACTAGCACCACACTGAGGCCCGGAAGTTCTGCTGTCGTCAATGTCTTCATTTTCGAATCACTATATCTTATAAAGCAATCAGAGGACGCTGACTGATCTGATCACCAATCGACTGTATGAATTGTCACACTTACCTCTGAAATGTAATTAACCGAGTCTTTGTACAGATCAATCGAAAAATTGAATCCGCGTATTTATATCCTCATTATATTGTAGAACATTCCGCAGATAAAACGATTCGTTAATATTGCCAGTAGTTGACTCCTTCTCTCATTCAAGAACGTACCCTCTCCCGCCTTCCAGAGATTAGAAATTAAAACGAATTGCCCTACGTGTGGCGCTACCTTTGTTGTGCAGCTTCCAAATGCTGACAAGTCTCTACATAGTCCTCAAGTGCGCTGAGACAACACCGAAAGCGCAACAAAAGTGTACGTGCAATATTATGAACAACAGGGTTATAGAACATTCTCTGTCTTGCCTCGATACTTGTCTATCTCCTTAAATCATCGTCACATTATTCAAAAAGCCAAAAACCTAATTTTATCTAGTGTAAAATTAAAAAAAACCTGGGGGGGGCTCGAGTTACCTCAACCCCAGCTTGGATACGTGCTATTAACAATAACAGGGTTATAGAACATTCTCCATCTTATCTCGATAATTATTTCTCCCAAATTATCATGACATTATTCAAGAAGCCAAAATCCTAATTTTTATCTAGTGTAAACAGAAAAAAATCCTGAAGGGGGGCTCAAGCCTCCTGATTCCCACCTTGGATACGTGCTATTGACGTAATAATAATAAATAATAGGGTTATAGAACACTCTCCGTGTTGTCTCGATAATTATTTCTCTCAGATTTATAAATTTATTATCTTCACATTATTCAAGACGCCAAAAATCTAATTTTATCTAGTGTAAATTTAAAAATTTCCTGAGGGGGGGAGGCTCGAGCCACCTCATCCACACCTTGGCTACGTGCTATTAATAATAACAGGGGTATAAAACATGCTCCGTCTTGCCTCGATAATTATCTCTCTCCTTACATTATTTTCACATTATTTAAGAAGCCAAAAACCTAATTTTATCCAACGTAAACTGAAACATTTCCTGGGAAGAGGGTCGAGCCCCCTGTGCCCCATCTTGGATACGTGTTTTTATCAATAACAGGGTTACGGAACATTCTCCGTCTTGCCTCGATAATTATTTCTTTCCTTAAATTATTGTCACATTATTTTATTTCATACCACAAGAAACCAAAAACCTCATTTTATCTAGTGTAAACCTAAAACTTTCGGGGGGGCTCGAGCCCCCTAAGCCCCCCTCTGGATACGTGCCTGCACGAACCATTTCCGGCAAGGTTAGGTTAGGTTCGGGAAGCATAGTTAAAATTTTGATCGTAAAACAATGCTATACAGCTTTTTAAAAAAATCACCTTCACTTCTTACAAAACAACGGCGTGGTTGGAAACACTGACAGGGGATTACGTCATCAAACGTACGGAACATCCAGTCAGGGAGTCGTAACGTACCCAATTTGCGTTACACGGTACGTTCCATTTTGTAGGAGGAAGAGTATGGTTCAGCTGCTGGTACCCATGGAACGTAACGAAATGCAATATGTTACAGACTGACGTTACAGAGAACGTAACAAAATGTATTATGGTAGATATTAACGTTATAAAGGAACGGAACGAAATGAGCACATTGGAACATAACGTAATATGCAATATGGTATATACTACCGTTACAAGGATACAAGGAACGTAGTAACGAAATGCATTGTGGTATATACTAGCGTTACAAAAAAACGTAACGAAATGCAACATGGTAGTAAATAACGGTACATAGGAACGTAATGAATGCAATCCTCCGTAACGGAACGAAGTGAAAGGCAATATGGTTAATTAACGTTACATAGGAATGTAACAAAATGTAAACCACTGTAGCGGAACGGAACAAAATGCAGTTGGGTACATACCATCTGCATAAGGAACGTAAATAAATTCAGTATGGTAGATGTTAACGTTACAAGGAAAGAACAATTCACAAATGTTTGCTAGTAACGTTATAGGTGCGTGACAAATATAATCTATTAAACATCAAGGAAGAAAAAGGAATAGCCCAAATCTCTTGCCATTCATTGGAACATTGCGAAAAATAACTCAGTATATTGTGTGGGATTAATGTTTCGTTAAAAATATGGTTGTTTGTAAATTAATGAATTTCCACCAGGGTTGTTAAAGGATCAGGAATTTTAAATCAATTCAATTCAGGTTCAGCAGGGAATATTAGCAAGCATAAATGGATCTGGACCGTAAAGAGCCTTTTTATGTTTAAGGTATTTAAATAAGTTCCAGGAACCTTTTTTCTGGATCAATTGAAATACGGCACAGGGTCCTTCGTTCCGGATCAATTTAAAGACGGTCTAAGTTCCATATTTGAAATGAAACAATACGCAACTTGGACCGAATTTACACTGTGATAGAACAGGTTCCGGTATTGTTGCGGAACCCAATAGAACCCATTAGTTGATGGGTTCGTGGACGTTTAAAAACCCTGATTTGAAAATTACATTTTTGGCTCGAAATTGAATAAACCTTCCATGTAGTGTAGAAATGAGTAGCCATAGGCGTGCGCACGAAGTCCAAAGGGGGGGTTAATGCCCCGCCCTAATCATGGACGTCTGCAGATATTTTCGACGGAGGGAGAAGCGAGGTATTTTTCCATGGGGCATATTACCCCGATAATAGTGTTGCCCCCTCAAGAAACACCACTTGAATTCGAAATTATCGCATTCCTGCATACCCATTATAATAATTAATGTAAATTACTATGACTGGAATCAAATTATACGTGTGAAATATATACTTTTAGCTGACATTCGTTTTCTAAAGGAGAGAGGTGGCCATCCGCACCCCCCTTTCAGATTTCCATGCCCCTATATTATTATACTTTAATCCAGAAATTTAGGGGAGAGGAATTTTATCGCCGGTTATTAAACTATATTATGCTCTTGAAGAAAATGAAGTATTTTTAAGCCAATGAAAGTTCACAAAACAACTACGGCTAAAGAAGGTGCAGTGGCGCAACCACAGGGGGGGGGGGAGATTGGGCCTCAACCTTGGACGGAAATCAATTCTAAGGGGTAAGGTTGCAAACATTGAACTATGGAAAGAAAGGTTGCAGAATCTAAGAGTTGCAGGACAAAACGATACTAAAGACGGATTTAGTTTTCACGTCTTTCGTGCATTATTTCTTCCAGACGGTCAAGAGCATCTGCAAGGAGGCACAGAAGGGCAATTGCCCCCTTTCGATTTATATCTTTATACAAATGTAAATAAAGTTATATAAAATTGTCTAGCTCGTTTCGCTCGCAATATCTGCTTTTCTTACAGTCTTGTCAATTTCAAACCCTTAGCTATAGTGGAACCATGAGCAAAACAACCTGCGCAGACCCACGACTCCTGTACACCATACTCCCGCTTGTAGGGGAGGGGGAGAGTGGACCATGCTTCCTTATGGCCCGAGGTGGAGGGAAGAAGGGAAAGCTGCGCGGGGACTTTTCGTCCCAAGGTTTTTTTCCTTGTGGTCGATGTATAGGGGACGGCGGCAGTCAGCCCTGGACGCCGAACGATGTAAATAGAAAAAAAAATGTAAAAGAGAATGTCATGGGCCTCCATGATTTTTTTGCGCCATATTAAATCAATATTGTTTTCAGTTTGCAAAAATTTGGATCTAAAAGTTTTCTTGATCGCTTCGCTAGCAATTTATTTTCTGTAATGCATTGTAAATTACCAGAGGGAGAAGTAACAAGAAGTAAGTACGTCAGACTATTACAAACAGTTGAGTCTTAAATGTATGAACAATTGTTTGGGGGAGAAGAAGCGCACACATTTCAGAGGCATATTTTTTGTTGTTTGTTGTGGGGGCGAATGAATTCATTATGTAATGTATTAATATAGGCTATATAAATTGTGTACGTATAATAATAGTGCCATTATTACTACTATTATTAATAGTTTATCCAAGTACTCCCCCCGCAGACAAGAATTTGTGGTTACTCCTCTGAGGGGGTGCATCATTTTCTATGTAATTGAAAACTATCGCGCTTCGTTCTCTGGCAAATTTCTTAAAAATAAAAGTAAGGACATTTTGAACAGGACACTTAATAACATAATGGCGATGTCTTCCATTCCTAACTCCCAGGTGTGGGCAGACGTTGTAACATGCACTTTTAGTGACCATTGATTTCTACCATAAATTGCTACTACTAGATAGTGAACATAGAAGTGCATGTTTGGACACACGCCAGAGATTGTGCTTATGGCAATGGTCATCGTTAGTGCTCGAAAGTTGATGTGTGTGTGTGTGTTCAGTAGACTTTCAGCTATGCAATTGCGGGCGCGCACTTATGTGTGTGTAACAAATTTACTTTGTTTTTATATAGTCTTGTGCAACGTACGCATACTGTACTTTAGCGAGGACAAGAATTTACATGACCCCAACTCAGCCATGCAAAAATTAAACTTTGATAGTTATTGGAGCCCATTTTAATATTACAATTGTGGGTTCAGTATTTTTGAGGTATCGATAAGACATGTGGAACGACTGATTCTAACAAAATGAGTCAAGTTCAAAAGATATGTGGATGCTATTTGTCATCTCCATTTACATTCCATGCTGTTACACGGGATGATTTGGTAGTAGAGTGATTGACTATTCGGTTTCCATTCTTCAAAAACTCATTGTCCAGAACATTAGAAAGTAACATGCTGATTTGGATACACACACACAGGCAGACACGTGCGTCCATCAAGGTAATTAATGTACATTAATTTGCATTTGCGTGCGTCTTTTGATAATTTATCAGATGCCATGCAATAATTACTTAGACAAGATAATGACAATGATGTTGCCATTTTTTGATATTTTATTAAGAGAATTTTATAACAAGAGAACTAAACTTAACCTTAGGAAGTAGCGTGTTTGAAAAACAAGAATTGATTTTAGGTTACATATTAGGAGGCTAACAGTAACGTCTGTTATTGAGTGGTGTTCCTGAGTAATTTGCTCTAAATGTTACATTTTGAGGTACATTCTAAAATGGCTGTCAAATTTATCATAAAAAATCTAAAAATTTACACTAATCTCTCACAAAGAAATAGATATCATGGGAATTAATACAATAAAAAAAAATTAGGATTTGTTCACCAACCAAGGAATAACAATATTTGCCATATATTCAACTCCCTACAACATCGAAGCTCAATTTTTTTAAAAAAAATGTAAATATACATATATTTAAAGTATGCATTCGTACTGTATAAGCATAAGAATAGAACGGAGGTTCTGAAAAGTATATATTGAAACAGTTTTTAAAATTTTGTTGAATATCTTTATTATTCTCTTAATCATTCCAAGGTAAATTCTAAAACAAGGAAAAAAAAGACCTTATTACTTAAAAAACTAGAGAAATTTTGTATCTTTCAAAACAAAGCAAATACACTGTCATTTCCTTCAGGTGTCAATTTAAAACTAAACAGAATTCCACAAATTTGACATGAATAAAAATATATTTCATACTCTTGTATAACATCAGTATATCTGTGCAATTTTGTGAACAGGTAAGACAGCTACTCAAAACTAAATGTATTAATTACTAGGAAACATTAAACAAGTACGAGCAAAATTGTTCTTTTAATTAAATTACTTCTTATGGAACCTCTGAAAAGATTTTCTTTGGTTACAGCTACTTATGTATAATGAACTATAAGATCACAAAAAAAATCAAGTAATTATATACATTATTAATCTAGACAGTAATATTCCCCACATTTTCAACATGTTGTACAAGATCTTTCTGTGGTGTATCATTGGATTCCACAAAGTTTGCTACAATGTTTGTAGTCAATTCTGTGCTGCTATTTCTGAGATTGCTTTTTAATGAAGATTTAGTTAGATTTTTTTTCATGAAAATATAATTATTTCTAATAACAAGTATGTCATCAATAATTTCGGTTGCCATATTACACCTGAGTGGGTTTAGTATGAATTTCAGAGATGAAAAGAGTCTCTCGACACTAACTTGTGTTGCAGGAGTAGAGAGAACAATACAAGCCAAAATGTACAATTCGGGACAACTTGATTTTCTAATTTCCCAGAAATTTAGAACATTTTCAGTCCTTTTCAGTCTTCGAGTTGAAACAAAGTAAGTGTCCAATAATGACGCAATATTAAACTTTGGTGCAGATATGGTATTCCGCCGCAATAAATCTTGTTTCTTTAAGTAGTTTGTGACATGGTCACTGTCATCATCTTCAGTGCTGGAATCTTCTTGTTTCTTTACCTCTCCACACACTGATAAGGATTTCATGTGTTCAAGTCTTAACCACAACTTCTGGAGATACACCTTCGCCACATGGATGTTTTCTTCACTTAAAACAGAAAAGTACCTGGGATCCATGTAAATAGAAGCAAGAAATCCTGGATACTCAAATAATGATGGAAGTCTCTCTTCGTTATTGACATATAATGCTTGTTTTTCTCGTTTGTCCATGCCCTCTACTATGTGGCGTGCAAGGTCTGTGTTGATTGTTGATGTTTTAAGGCGACACTCCAGCCATATCCCGTAGAAGTCGCCAAGTAGAAGCTGTTCTTCTTGCAGCCTCTTTGTGGCTACTTTGGCTGGTTCCAGTGACGTCAAAATAGCCTCAATGTATATCCAGTCTTCTTGCTTTATTTTAACTTGCTCTTGATAGTAATCCCCTATGAACTTTTTAAGTGTAAAAAGTGACTGGAGCATATCATTTGTGCTGTTCCATCTTGTCGGGACATCAAGGGATGGTACCGGCAGTGATTCTGCATTCAATTGACGCCGTGCTGTAGGCGATCGTAAGACACGGCATGCTGCTTGACATGTCACAATAATATCCTTAACTTCAGGAATGGAATTGAGAGCATCATTCACGACTAAATGAAGAGTATGCGACGCGCAACGAACGGATTGGAGACGATAATCTTTACTCGTCAATTCCATTTCAATATCTTCATCTTCGTAAGTGTCTTGAGAAATATTAGACATCTTTGTTTCTTGATCTTCCCCAATAAGTTTCCCGGCTTTAATCATGTTTGCTCCAGTGTCTGTAGTTAAACTATATATATTCTCCACGGGCACATTATACTTATCCAGAATGTTCAACAATTCGTAACGCAAATTGCTACCTGTTTGAGACACAAATAACTCTTGAACTGACAAAGTACGCAATTGGAGAGCCCCATTTACAACAAACTGGACGTTGACACCAAAGAATGATCGTCCATTTTTCGAAGTAGAATCAACTTTTAGATGTATCAATTTTCCCTCCATTTCGCCGCGTATTGTTTCTCTGATCTGCTGGGCCTGACTGAATAGCATGTTCCGTACACCTTCCTTGTTCACGATAAACCTGCAGAGAATAAAATTTGCTTTAATCCTTAATTGATAAGTTGTTTCTTGATTTTTGAAATTTTCAAGACATTTGTTTCAAACCCAAAATAGAATTAAAATTCTTAAAAATATTTTTCAAATAGTATGAATTAATTATATTATCAAGCTTTCATCAACTAGGCAAATGCTACAAATATGAGAAAGCAGAACACTTTTTTGGTGAAAGTGAAAAAGATTGTTATTTAAAACCATAATAGGTTAACCTCTATCAGTGTGTCTAGAAACTAACGCAGCTTGCATGCAATAAACAGTGTTATTTGATGCAATCAACGCTCTTTAGTAAAGTTTGAACTAATGAGGAAGTTATAACACCACCCTCCCTGGTCACAGCACTGGGCTTTGGCAATAGGTCTTTTTGCTTCATTCAGATATACCTAAGGCTGTGAAAAGGATATATGTGACACCTATATTTTTTTTATTTTCTAAAATATATTAACAATAGTATATAGGGGATATCTAAATAAGTTGTACTGCATGCTCAGTTCCATCCAGCACTGGAAAGCTACAGAATGTTAGCATAACCTGTCTCTAGGCATATGGAGTACAGTGAGTTTGTTTTGTCTCTGCGCAGAGTTAGCACGTGATATGGGACAGATGCCGGCATTTTCGTCCCGTAACGTCTAGCATGCAGACAATTATACAGTATTTATATTACATATTCCGACCTAACCTGTGTTATAAGAGTTTAAAACGAACGCACTGTATATGTAACAACTTTGTAAAATTGAGGAAAATTTGACATAATATTTGAAAACTTTATATTAATTAGTTTTGTTTGAGTGTACAAAAGTGTGTTAAATATCATTTGATGAAAAAATGTGTCTCATACATATCAGTCTTCAGAAAATTACTTTTCCAGACAGTTATACTTAGTTTACTTATTCAAAGAGTAACTGTTGCAGTTGAAATTACTCATGATTATGTCAGTGAGTAACTAGTTTTACAGTTATTTGAAAAACTAACTTAACGTAATTGCATTCCTTCTAAACATTGTAAGGATATACAGAACTCTCTACCTTCATTACATGAGGCTGGATCAATAAAATCAATGTATTTGAAGTAACCTGAAATGAATTTCTAAGGAATTCTAACTAAAGAAGGTAGCTGTAACCGTAGCAGAGTTTCATTTTTGCAATAGATGTAACTTTATGACGTTACTTTTACTATTCTTTAAGACAAATTTTTAACTTTAAAATTTGTAGCGTTGGGGGAAAAAGTTAAATTTGGCAACACTGTTTCAACTATGGGCTCCCGCGTAGCCAAATTATTAGTGATTTAACATTTGGCGCTAGCGGTCCAGGGTTAAATTCCTGGTGGGAGCCCTCCAAAATTTCAGTCCTGCCCAGCTACGCGAGGACAGTAGTTGAGCTAGTTAAGGAGTGGGTTCTGTCTTGAAAGCCAGAAATAGCTGCGATGGACTATGCGCGGACCAAGCGTCATCCTTCGAAAAATCAGCTTAGAGTTGTTGGCATTTGAATAATTAGTCTTGTTTGTATACGTCAAATTGATTTAAGGGCCTTTCTCTTAGAGGGGTAGTTTAGCTTCCAACTATTTCTTTTCTGGACGCTTTTGTTTCCTTTTTTTTTTCGGAATCTCCTACTAAGGCAAGAAAGCTGGGCTTCGTTCCATTTTGAATTTAGGACATCCACGCTTTGTTGCAATTCGTCATTTCTAGTTGCTCATTAAAACTTCAGTGTTTGGTTTAATCTTGATTGTTGTCATAATATTACAATGCGATGACATACCACAGACATAAAATCCAAAATAAAATTTCTTAAATATTTATTTTCTTGTAATTAATGATCATTGGGTGTGTTCAATTTTTCGCAATAAAATATCCAACAGAAAGTAACTGCAAAAGTAAGTTATTCTTTAAATTGAGTAGCTGCACCGAACCTACTTTTTGAACCAAGCAACTGACTCGAGTAACTTTCCGAACACTGATTAAGACTGTCCGTTACTAACAATGAAAATAATTTCATTCGTATACAATGTGAACATACTAAGGAATACATGTAAAGGACAATCTGACGACATTGATGAAAATACGCACCTGTCAGAAGCTGGCATCGCTTCCAAAAGAGGATTCACTATATCTTGAAATGCTTGGTCATTCATCAGTGAAAAAGGACGTCCGTGCTCCGAGATGAGTCGGATGCAAGACTGCCTGAGGATGTCTGCGGTCATCTTTACATTTAGGAGAATATTGGCTTTCGGATTACTAGAGATAGCATTTCTCATTTTCTTCTTCTGCAGAAATGACAGCTTATCTTGATGCCTCCGCTTGATATGTTTCTCTAGGTTACCACTATGATCTCCCTATAAAGAAAATAGTTTTATTCATACTGAAAGAATTAATATCAAAGTAAAATCTATGTGCGAGTTTGTGTATTCGTACAATATACCCATATACGTAAATATATGGAGACCACTAACTGTCATTATATAACAATATGCTTAATGTATGGAGATTAGTCACAAATTGGAATCCCAGCACTTTTTACGCCTGATTAAAATACTATAGAATACCCTACACATAGTGGACCTTCCCCAATATAAAATACGTCGAAATTCTTGAACATGGGGAAAGCTAGACTACAATGCGTGTGGAGAATTTACAGGACAACGAGCTGGAGGCAACTATAGAGGGGGGCGTGGTGATAAGTGACAGAACAAGACTAATTTGCGGTATAAGCTCGCCTAACTTCTAGATAAACTCTACAGGTTATAGGGAGAAAGTTGTGCTTATGGATTTTGAGATTTTGGGAAAAATTGAAAGTCAATGATTGGGATATGCATTTGAGTTGATTTAGTATATTTTACTTCGCTTTTCTGCCAATTTTGTCTAATTGCGAAGTTGGAGATGAGTGATATGATGAATGGGCACACTTTTGCTCTTTTTACTATAATAATAGAACAAGTAATTTGATTTTGAATTTTAAAAAAAGGATGCAAAGATTGCTCCAATGCAAGAACAATGTGCGTAAAAACTTTGTTCAGTAAAGCCAATTTGTTCAGGCAAATTTGCTTTGAATTTTTAATGCTTAAGTAATGATAAGTAACTTTTGTCAATTCTAGGTAATTTTGAACATTTATAGTAGTTTTCTGAAGATTTTTTGTAGAGTTTGACATTTTATTAATTGAATATCTTTTACCCTTATTTTTCAAATTTTGTCATGTGATAATGTCCTCTTGCTGACTGAAGTAAACCTAGGACACACTGCTTTCAGTATCTTTCAGTTCTTTCAATGAGAGTATAGAGGAGCTTTTCCATGCTGATTTCGATGCATAAGTATTAATTACTAAGCAAATTATCCACCATCGCGTTTGTTCTGTTTTACCCAATGAGAGTTGCGAATTTGAACAAAGCGCCAGACAAGCAACTGAATCTCTACACAAGCATTTATTTCTCAAACACACGCACGATGCAAGAAAAAAAATTAACAAAAGTAATCTTTGTCAATTTCCCACACGATACTTGTGTATCGTACTGTACACGTCTTTACTAGCAGACAATCATTTTTATTTTAGAATCTCCGTCAAGTGTTTATTGATCATATTACTTCAGCTTTATTCTGAAAAGCCATTGCAACTTTTGTCTTCTGTAACAATACAACATAAAATTATTTTTTAAAAAAAATGATTTTAAATCTCACGTATTTGCCAATTCTGCATTAATCTCACTGCTGCTAACAGTGTGTATTACTCCATTTTCCGAACAAGTTGTAGTAAATTTAAACATTTTACACTTATCCATTAAATTTATCAAAAATTAACTCATCAACTGTTAAGGAATTAATAACAAATGATATATTTTTAAAATTTTATTTTTAGGTCATTAATTGCTTCGCCCTGTTATAAACGCTATTTCCTTGATATTAACCAATTACTGCAATTCAATCCTGGACATATTGGACACCCATTCAGAGGTGTGTGTTTTATAAACTACAACCCACGGAAATCTTTCCTGAACCTGATATTTTGTCTTTCCAGTAAAGTCACAATTTGATCTGAAATATTTTCATACGTTCAGTTTTGGCCCGCAACGCCATCAATAAAGCATTTGGTTTCTGACGAAATATAATGTATGTACCAAACGTAAAATTTAACTTACCACTCCATCAAATTGATCAATTTAGTCCAATTTTGCATATACGAATTAAAATAATAAATTTTACTAAACAATTCAAGTGATGGAATAAAGGTCCTACTTGGAATGTTAGAATGTAACCATCCTCCGCAATTTTATATGGATATACTAGCTAATGGATAGTAGGAATTTCCCACGATTGCTCTCTCCACGAAAACAGTCCAGTCAAAGTCTGAGCTTCCCCTTGTCTCCTCCACACCCCTGGTCCTACAGGGTTGCCACACATCTTAGCTGCTCAGTCGACACTTCGCGCGTTGTACAGTGGGATCCATGAGTATTACCGTGCAAATTGTCCATCACCATGTTAGTGCATTTTATTTGACCCAATAAGAGCTTCAAGAATTAAAAGAAAACTCAAAACAAGCTGTTGACAACTTCTGCACCAGTATACATAAAAATCCATCGCTTAAAACACATAGGATGTACGAGAAAAATAACGAAAATAGTCGGACAATTTGCCGAGCAATATTAGTGCATCGCACTGTACGTATGCGGTTGATTGCGTCAGCTGAAATTGTTGCTTATTGGTAGAAGAGGCATATATTTTTGGTAAATAATACAAAATTTCGGTACAATTTTCGGGTTCAAATGCGCTAAATAAAATAAAAATTCGTTGTTATAGCGGTGAAAAATCTGATCAAAAGTGGTGTATAAAATGACAAATTGAATATAATCCTAAATTTGATTAAAAAACTGCACTTATTACACAAAATAAGTATATCCCTTATAGTACATTCGTAGCATATCAGTTCTGTTGGAACGCTACGCATTTATGTAGTTACGAGAGTATTAAGTCTATTCTGTATAAAGGGGTCAATTTATGCTTCTCAAATATTTACAGCAGAATTAATCATTTCTCCGTGAATTACCTAACTCAGGATATTTCAAACTTCAGAAAGTATCGCATCGGTAAATAAACTAATTTTGTGTTTAGGAGTATTTCTTATTTTGCAGATCATTTCGTTACGAAACAGGGTAGGAAAATGCACCTCACCTTTCAGAAACATGAAAAATTAACATTACAGCATGTCATTTCACATTTCGTGTTTTCGTCAAAAACGAAATATGGATGTGTCTACTTACTGGCAAGACTAGGTGAGCGGCGTGACCTTGACTGAACTCTTTTCGTGACTTTAGATTTATAAATTAGCAGTTTGCACCTTTTCATTAAGTAGCCTCCTTCCTTTTTTGTCTTATTTCTACAGAGACTAGTTGAATATCTAGTAAAATGACGCGCTGTATTACAATTACTAATAGTATTACAAATTGTACACAAACATCAAAGAATGAAATACATTAGACACGAGTTTTCTGAAAATTTCTTCTTTTTCAAACTTTATACAGACGAAAATCGTGAATGGTAGTGAGCTCGCCCTGTTGAATAGGATGGGATTTCTGAGTGGAATGTTCAATGCAGCATATTGATCAAGATACAACAACTGAATTACGGCGAAGTAGGTTAGAAACCCTGCGTGCTCAAGAGCAGCTTCGATAAGGCACCTGAATTGTCTAGAGCTGAACAAGGAAATGGGCGATCTTTATTTCCCAAGGCCATTCCGCAAAACTAATGCCACAAGAAGTTTCCTGTGTGGATTTGTGAGCATGAAATTGTAGGTTGATGATAGTACTACAAGACGTCAAGTGGATTTTTTCCGTTTCGTTATTTTATATCGCTTTGCTACCTATAGTTTGAATAACTAATTAATCATTTGATGAGCAGACAAACACAAAGTAGCCGATCCCGTGGCAAATTAATTAGCGTAATACAATGCGAAGTCTAAAGTCTGATTAGAACCTGGACTAGAAGATATTGTCTTTATACCACTTCCATCATCTATCGCATCCTTTATCATCGCGATTAACAGTGGTAGACGCGAAATAAAAATAGAACCTTTGCAAGGACGTCCGAAAGAGGGGCAAGGGGTGGACGACCCCCCTGGAAAATGAAAGTCAACCAAAAATTATATATATATATATATATATATATATATATATATATATATATATATATATATCACATATAATGTCATTTCAGCTACAATAATATATGTTAATTATTGCATGAACATAACTTCAAATTAAAGTAATGTTTTTTTTTAAAAGACAACACTTATGGTGTAGGACATGCACCTTGTTTCCCCCCCTGGAAAAAACTACCTTGCTTGCCCTTCCCTGAAAAAAAATGCGGGCGTCCATGAACCATTGGTATCTACTTCGGAGTATAAAGCGTTGTTTCTTCAATGTATAGCGCGGAAGTAGACCGCAACAGCCTCTTATTTGACAGGAAATAGCAACACGAGAATAGGGATTCCTCGTATTTTAGATTTTCTCAAACTAATTTCAAGTATGTGGTGGAAATTCCTTCTATATAGTATGCAAATCGAGGTTTGCAGTTTGAATGGGCGTATTCCTTTTCTCGGTTTTTCCTGGAGACTATATTTTCAATTACTTTGAAGCATTTTGTACCATTTTTTATTTTTATAAGCAATTTCATTAATTATACATATGATAGAATGATCTAAACATGAAACTCATTGTCTCTTCCAATGATTAACAGTTTTCCTTGCCTTTCATTACGCTAGGCCTCTCAGTCGCTATCTTTGTTGTGAACCTAGATTAAGTGTGGGGCTTATCCTCTATGCTTTCATCATACAGCATGGCTGTGGGCTACATGCTTGACATCTTAACACAACTCCTTTCAAATATTTCTCGGGAAACGTATTTCACCTATCGTCCTACGGGAATCAGACGAACGTAACTACAAAAATGCGGTTTTCAGTTTTGTTAAAAAAAAAATCCTCTGAAGGGTATTTGAAGTAAATCGACATTTTTCCACTTCTAATTCTTATCTGTAAGACTGAGTCACGTTTAAGAGTCAGACTTTATGCACAGTAAGGCTAATCGGAACTGAACCTACAGTTTATAAAATTGGATCCGAACCACTGTGTGCCTCCACCGGGTATCGAACCCGGGACCCCTGGAATACAAGGCGACGACGCTACCACTGCGACATCGGGGAAGCCGACCTTCACTTCAAGTATCGCTATCACTTTTTAGTAGTCAAGGAGTATTGCATTCATTTCAATTTGGAGTAAGAGTTCAGCATTCACGTAAATCAGCAAACTTTGAGTTTTAGATACCATGTTCAATAACAACTTATATCGTCACGGCCAACAAAATAATGGCCATGAAAAAATTAGTATCAAGACACCATACTAAAATTGCTGCTTGAAGAACACCGTAAAGACTAAAGTCGTTGCCTGCTCCGTGACTGATCAGCTAAGCTGCTATTTGAAACCCTGGCTAAGGTATGGACGTACCATTGAGTTTGTCCCAATATCTATTCAACCTCAACATAGTAAATAACTGAAGAGGTAGGAAAGCTACGTAAAATTGCCGAAATAGGAAATAAAATACTCCTCTACCCCCCACACATGCATATGCAGCCGAGTTTTGAAATGCCGAAGCAACTATTGCCCACGGTCAGACTATATCAGTTGCTTTCAAACGTTAACATGATGAAATGAACGTTTCTATATGCACCTCCATGCAAATAATTTCATAGAATCCCAAATAAAGTTAAATTAATTAATGTATTGAAACTAGGCATTTGAATTTTCCCAAGGCAAACCTGCAGACATGAAAAGATCTGCCCATAGTCTTCAAGCACCTTTAAATACGCTGGCTCATAGCAGAATGTGATGTGTGAGCAAGAGTGCACTCGTGCACAATCCTACGTGTAATTTACAAACGTTAATTATTTTCCATTTCCTTTCGCCTGCATCCTAACATTTTTTTAATCCACGACAATCCGAGCAAAAAGTTTAGTTAGTTTTTTATGATAAGATTGAATTCCTGCAGAAATGAACAGAAACTACTGTGGGACCACAAGGATATAAACCTGAGCAGACTCGCGGCTCGCGTGCACCGTACTCTCGCGTGGAGGAGAGGGGCACAGTAAAGCATGCTTTCTTATGGCCAGAGCTGAATGGAAGAAGGAAAATCTGTGCGTACACTTTTCGGCGTTTTTTTTCCCCTTGTGGTCGCTCTATACGACGTATAACCCCATTGCACTCTAAACTAAGGCTCTCCGACATTTAGACGAGCTGTTTTCAGTTTCCTTTTTCGAGACCACGTTCTCTACGTTGACCCTCACTGGCAGAACAATTGAGAGGAAGAATGTAACTTATAAGATAGAAAACACTTATGATGTTTAAATAGTAATAACACGATCAAGGTGGCTTCGGTCTAGGACGGCTATGAGATTCGACAAGTTAAGATAAGTCCCATCCTGAAATCCTAAATAACGGAATTTACGGCGAGAACTGAAACATTTCAACCTGCCCGAAGATTGCACTTACCGCAACTTTCTTTCCGCAGCCCGGAATAAGACAGTGAGATTCTCGTCGTATGTCATCAAAGGAGAAAAACATGCGAACGGGATTTTTTCTCTTTCTTCCCTTGGATAGCGAAGAACCTTCTCCTTCCATTGTAACCAATCGTAAAAGACCGAGATTCCCATTCACGCTAGTTTTAAGGATCCCAATTTCTTCATCTACCTCCGCTGTAAAATGTAGTTCTAACCTCCTACCCCTCCCTTAAATCGAACACTGCGAATCTGATTGGCTCCATGTAGAAGCAGCTTGTGGCGTATTTGTACACTGCTGAAAAATGCAGAAGCAGAAATAGTTATTTCCGTGGGTTAAAGCAAGATATATATATCTTGCTTTAGTATATATATATACTAAAATGACAAAAAGGTAAGTAAAATAACCTAATTCAATTAATCATATACATATACACACCTGAACGATTATCGCCTGCACCATATTACTGAACAAATCCAAAATAAAACTTTATAATCACTCATTCCACTAAATGCCCTTGAGAACTGGAGATAGGTTGTCGTCGTCTTCTTTGTTTGGCACACACCGCCTATTAGCGATTTCTTGCCAGAGGTCCTATTTGGTAGTATTACACTTCTCTTAAGAAAAACACTTGAGGTGTTTTATCAAACTTTCTAGGGTGCACGCAGTGATTCTAATCCATTTCACCAAAAATATACTTTTGTCCCTATGGATTCATGTCTCACCATATGTACGCTTAGATTTATTTATTGATTTATTTATTTCAGATGTTACCCCTAATGAAGTTAAGGAGTTTTCATTTAATGCCCTTGCATTTTCTTTCTTGTGTCCCTCTGCTTTGATACCGAAATGCTCTTTTGTTGTAAAACACACCTACAAATACTTAAAAAAATAATAATTCTAAAACGTATTAGCTAAAAAATACATTTTTCTTGGACTTCTTTATTAGGCACAAATGTGTACACTAAATACATATTCAACAAATACAAAGTGAGATCACTTACCTTTAAGAAGCCGGGTTCGCATCCAGGATAAAACGTTCAATAAATGTTAGTATTAATATCTCCATTTCCTCTCTTCTTTTTCACTTAGAATTCCATCAAATAAACAGGCGTAATTCTGCAATTCCCCATCATTTGACATTTACAATCAGTGAATATGATAACAAAAGTGCTCACATGTCTACAAATGTCTTTATACTTCACTACCTTCGAGACGTTACGTTGTTCACGTCGCAAACAACAGAAAAACGCTTCGCTAAATAGGTAGACTCTCGAATATTTGGCCAGATAAGACGTTTTCATTTTAAGGCATGTCAGACACATTTTAAATGAAGGAACGTTAGAATTTTTTTTAAAAAAATATCTTCGGTATCGTAGATGTGTGATACAAAGTGGAACAATTTTGAAAAAATACAATTTAGTCAGATATTAAATTATGAACGTTGGACTTTACATAGCAGCAACATTAATATTCGGATACACTTAATAAAATAAGGAACAAAGGAAGTAGCTAAAAATGAGTACATAAAAAATATTACGTGGTAGAGTGGCACAGCACGCTACGACGCCAGGGGTTCCGGTTTCGAATCCCGACCTGTGCAGGAGTGTTCTTTGTGATTGTCCCTTCATCAGTTTCACCATTTCGTCGCTCATACTCATCGTTGCTTTCTTAACCGCCAGATTACCATTTCGGATGTACAGACGGGATCAAATGAAATGTACTTCCGTTTTCCTACCAACTCAGAAGCGAGTTGGAAACTCTTCATTGCTCCTGTATAGATAAGAAAGTGGGGGAGGGCAATAGCAGACAAGGCCAGCACGCAAACTTGTTTCCGGCAAAGCGTCTTGTTGGAGTCTTGGCAGTTTGTGGAAGGATTTTGTGTTCCTCCCCCACCCCAACCCCGCCTTTCTCTCTCTCCTTGAGTTTGTGTTTGTGTGTGTGTGTGTGTGTGTGCGCGCGCCGACACCTGTTTCATTTTAAGTTTGACGTATTTTTATTGCATCGACTAATTGCTGTCATGACTGGAAATGAAACAGGTTAGCAATGGAGACATAATGAGGGATCAAAAATACAAAAATTCCGGGCATGAGTACTTAGTAGTAGTAAAGGTAAGGTAAAGTTCGTCGTGCGTATAGAACCGTGCCATGAAGGCACATTTAAGGGTTTGTGGCAGTAGGGTGTCGCATATTCTCGAGTTCGGACATTTTGGAGGTCATATGACCAGCACCACGCTCCAGCCGTCTTTACTCCCCAAGGATGTAGAAGAAACGAGAAAATAAAAATGTTTTACATTCTGCGTATGTGACAAGTAATTTTTTGGATATTGTCTTTGAAGTATCTGTTAACATCCTAACCCGCAATTTTGTTTAAGGATAAAACTGGTTGAAGGCCGCGAGTGTTCCTGAGAAGTAATGAACATATCACAGAACGCGCAATAGTTTAGCTCGCGTTTTTCTGAAAAAAAGAAAGAATGATATACAAATCAATCCTACGAATGCTTACGTCATTGTGACCATGGAGTGCATTTTGCACACTAACGAGGATCTGGCGTCATGACATAAGGTCAGTATAATGGTCTGTGGGGTTTGGACTGTGTCCTATCCATTTACGTTTGTAGTTGTCCTTTCACAAATTTCATCTTAACACACCTTTCATACTTATCTTTGTGATTACCCAAAAGTGGAAGAAAAGCGAAATAAAATAAATAAACACATCGATTATTGTGTCCCTGCGTTTTTCAATCTTTCTTCATGACCGAAAATTTATGTTTCACTGATGTAATGCATCACTTTAATCATGTGAATTATTTTCCGTCATCGTTGTGTGCTTAATCATTCCTTAAAGCATAGACTCTAATGCTGTTGTCCTTAGTGTAATTGATCTTATTGTGTGGAAGTTTTGATGTGGACAAAATAATGGTGAAGAATAAATCTCAATTGATTGTTCGAAATTTAAAATATAATAACTCCGAGGTGACGCATATTAACTGTTCTTAGTTCGATGTCAAAGAACGATTTCTCCTATACATTAAGAAGGATTCCGGCCTCCGTGGTAGAGTGGTTAGCACAGCTTGCTTAAACACCGGCTTTGGCATTGTGTTCATTCGGTGTTCATTGTGAGTGTCCCTTCATTAATTTCATCATTTCATCGACCATCCTCATCGTCGCGTTTAGCCAAAAGTGGCACAAGAAGCGAATTAAAATAAAGCAAATCAATCAATCAATCGATCATAGGGTCTCCGGTTTCATAGAGCAGTATGCAAAGCACTTCGTCATGGATGCCCTCAAAATTCAAATAATAATTTGCAACAGAAAACCTGATATTAGAGTATTTTAATAGTTTAGGCATATTAACAATTCACGTCAACCAACAATAAACAATTTATTGATTGATTTTCTTTTATTATACTTCGCTTTTTGTGCCACTTTTGGCTAATTTGCAAAGATCAAACATTCATGGCCAGGCCAGGATTCGAACCCGGAACCCCTGGTTCTGAGATTTCGGCCTGTGTATGGGGTTGGTGGCCATCCACCGTCGTGAGGAAATTGAGGAGCTACAAATTAGTAACGTGACGCGGCCATGGAAACCTGCAAAGACTGAAGACCACAGATTAGCTGAAGACTTGTCTTGTTAACCACGCGTCACCCCATAATTCCAACCTCGGCAGGTGGAAGTGAAGCCGGCAGTCGGTAGGTAGGACGTGGCCCTCACGGACCGTTGCGTCACGGGTTATTATTATTATTATTATTATTATTATCATCATCTTCAATCAAATAAAGCTTTATCGTTATATATTACCGTATTTCATCGCATAATCGTCGCACCCTGTTTTTCAATCCAAAGAGAGAGAGGAGGGGGGGAAGGCAGAACACAAAATCCTTCCACAAACTGCCAAGACTCCAACATAAAGCTTGCTGGAAACAAGTTTCCGTGGTGGCCTTGTCTGCTACTGCCCTCCCCCACTTTCTTATCTATACAGGAGCAATGAAGAGTTTCCAACTCGCTTCTGAGTTGGTAGGAAAACGGAAGTACATTTCATTTTATCCCGTCTGTAAAGCAGTCCCAATGTCTGCTCCAAGTTGCACAGCTGCTTTCAGAGCCCTTGGTTTGAGAAGGGGGTGGGGGTGAGGAAAGGGTCTTGATTTTTCATACCGAAGCTCCTTCATTTCTTTCTCCCATTTATCTTGGTTGAATTTTCTGAGATACGGAATTTACCTCATTTTGCTTTTCATTACGTTTTATTGCGTTACCCACGGTACGCTTACATGTACTTAACATTTTCAATTTCCTTGCACGTACCGACACCCTTTGGTTAGATACGGCAAATATAAATAGCTGTCGTTCGTCAAATGTTGTTTTTTTGTTTTGTTACCCATTTTTCTCGTACTTCAGTCAGGGATCAATGCAGTTACTCATAACAGATGTAGTCAGGAAGTAGCATGAATTGTTCTTTCCCCGCATTGTAGTTGACCGGTAAAAAACTATGTAACAGTAACAGAAGGCTTTCAAGATTTGTCTGAATATTAAAGTGATCTTTTTTTTCACACCCAAATATAAATAACTAATTTCAGATTTGAAAACGTAACAGGGGTGTAAGGGGTGACCTTCCACGCAGTACATACACCCGATCGTCAAAATCAGTTCCACGTAGTACACCCTGGGCTGCCTTTTGCTGACTAACAAGTCTCTGGCGACTGGCCAGTATAATTCTGTATGTTCTCCTGCTTTTTGTCATGTGTGCTGAGTGCCCCTTTACAGCCTCAGCTTTTAACCTAAGTCAGAATATTTTCATATTTCAGTTATGCGACCTTACAGTTATGTTATTTGTTGTGGTAAGGGGCTGGACCCAGTATAACGTGGCGGGTGCAAAATAGCCTAAGTGCTGAAACACCCAAAATTAAAAAAAAAGAAGAAAAACGTAACAGGGAATATAGCTTTAATAAATGCGTATAAATATTTCACAATGGATTATATTTATGTACATGTTGTTAATTGTGAAATATTGTGAAGAAATGAAACAAAATGCTACGTTTCGGTTACTAATGTGAGCCACTGTATATGTAATGTTTTTATTTCATTAACAATGTACAATGGTCAAATACAACTTTGCAGACCTCCGTGGCGGAGCGGTTAGCACATCGCAATACGACGCCACAGGTCCCGAGTTCGTATCCCAGCCTATGCATCATTTTCATTTTTCTTTGTGATGTCCTTTCGTCAATTTTGTAATTTCATCACCCATCCTCGTCTTCGCGATTAGCCAAAAGTGGCAGAAAACCAAAGTTAAATATAACAAATCAAAATCAAACATTACTTGGCATGACAAGAATGGATAGGTTATTTTGAAGCTGCTGTTATTAAAAGCAAATTTTATGTAGCTTTCCTAGACAGAAGTTTCAAACACAGAAACTGATTGATTGGATAACGCCTGTGGATTCCTACTCGAGCAGAAAATGTATATGTTTCCATTTATTACTTACAACAATAGCAGACTGATTTCCCGCTAAATCAAAGAAAACTTGCATTCACAGTTACAAATTGACGTGTTGAATGATTTCTCTCACTCCAATTCTGCTTAATCGAACAGCACACCACAACGTGGGTCATTAAATATTTGCAACTTACTCTCGAGTTCCTCAACTAAAAATAAATTGACTGCGAAACAAGACCTCGTCTGCGATAACTATATACCACGTTATATGAAGAGTATACGCAAGTTGAAATTCCATCATAATAATTTGAATTCTTCTAGTAGCTACAAACATATTTTTTCATACATATTTTCTTAGCAAAATATGAAGTTCCTCACTTCAACAAGGACAACATATACACAGTATTCCACAAGAGTTTTTAGTTCGAGCTAGTCGTAATATGAATATACACGTCACTTCATTACTTAGTTTAAAAAAAGTGCCAGGCAATGTGAATTCGACGGCATGCCTGAAATTATTTGCAGTATCTCATGTATCAAGGGGGCTTTTTAAGTAAAATGAAGGACACATACCACATGCTTGGGTCAATTGAGAGTAGTAGAAACGTAATTATACTGCATGTTGCAACTGAAACAGTATCCTCGAAGCCGAAGTCGTTGAGTGATCCACTCATAAACTCTCTACCAAACATTTCAAGTTCGAGTAGACACCTGGGCATGAGCGTTTTCTTTGGTAACCATCCCTTCATAGATTTAATATGATCATCATTAATGTTCATAGTCGCGATTATCTACAAGTGGCAGAAAAGCGATACAAGAACAATACAAAAGTAGAAGAAACAAAAGAGGATAAAAGGATGAACTTAGTTAATGATAGGAAGTTTTATAAAATTACTGTTTCTTGAAGAATCTTGTCCTTTGTTCCGATTGTATTTCTCAGTCACACGTTGCTCAATGTCCATGTCGACTGTCGTTCTTACATTCTTGAAAATTACTTTAATGTCTGCCTATGCTCTTCTTTCAAACGTGGTAGGCGCTCTGTCTGTTTCTACACCAAAAAGTTTAATTCATCTCCTGTCCAAAAAGGCACGAATTACTGAAAGTAATTTTCAAAATTGTAAGCAGATGAGGGCCCTTGTAAAATACGTGTACTGTCCTTTTATTCGCTTAGTTTTGAGAATCACTCTCCATACAATTGTTGCCTACTTCAGAGTCCAAAGGCCCTGTCTAGCTACAGACCAGTTGCGCAAACGCGGTTTCATTTGTTTCGTACACAAATTCCATCCTTTATACGTATTTTCTACTTGCTAAAAGCAGCGGCGGCTCAAGGGGGAGAGCCGCCGTGCCATGGCACTACCCTCAGAAGAAATGCATACCTAGCCCCTAGCCCAAGTATTGTTAAATTAATACATTGATAGTTTACAGACAATGAGATTCGAATCTTTCAATCGGTCAAGCTGACGTGACGACCGCCCCAACCACAGACTAGATATGAACCGCCCCAACCTCCTCACTGCATCGCCAGCTGTTTCGTATCCTCGGCGAGGCAGCGGTCGGCGCCACCCAAGAGCTGGCCTAACCAAGTTGAAACGCGTGCAGAGGGTTGGTGAAGTCTCAGCGAGTAACCTTTGCACCATAAGCCGGGAAGAAGGTGGCAGGGGGTGGTGTTAGCCAATGGGGTTAGCCCATAAGACACCAGCCGTGCCCGTTTAGCACAGCGAGGGAACTTTCTCAGTGTTGACACCGTTGCCATCTTCAGAGATAAGTCGCTAAATACGACGGATTTGTACGACCCGTTGGGGAAGTAATTCGTGAAAAAGGTACTATCTACTTTTCTGCCAACATTTGGAGAAACGAACCTAGTATTTTTCCGAAGTTAAATGAACATTTTGATAATAGATAGATGCGCCTAGAGGGCCATCCAGACTTTTTAAAAATATAAAAGTAAAAATTCCTTTGGCATTTCGACAATTTCTTTTTACATCAAATGTAGAATATTTTCAACGTCCAGTTGGAATACGTGTGCATGGGGGAGGAGAAGGTGAGAAGATTTGCTTTCCCTTCCTCTTGTAATTGTGTTTTTAGTGAAGTGTCCTGTAGTGTTTAAAGATAGGTTAGTGAGTGAAGATGAATCGTATTAGTGTGTTATTACTTAAACACACTGTTTTCCACGTTACCAAACAAGGATATACATCTTGGCCAGTGGGGCAACCTCAAGGAGGGGGGCCAAGGCATTGCGGAGGTTTTTTTTCTTCGATTTCTTGATCACGTTGACAGTACCCGCCGGCCGCCACTGGCTAAAAGTGCCTTTCATATCGCCTCAGGGCGTTGTCTACTCGGATGCTTCGTGATCGAAGGTCACGTGTACAAAGTTTCAGATTTTCCGATTTGCGTGGTGCTGCTGCTATCAGTTCGGTTCGCCTTCTCAAGGTCGCGCAGCAAGCAATTATTTTTCGTCTTCCGATAGGAAAAAGCTTGCCTCTCGCTTATGTGGACGAACGCGTGGCACGGATGACTTTTTGGCTCGACCATGGTTGGTCCTTTATGTTTCGTCCTTCAGCATTTTAATCTAAGAACGAATCATTCTCATCGAAAAACATAATGTATTTTTTTTTAATTGATGTAACACATGTAAACCGAGAGCGAGAGATAGATAGATAGATAGAAACGTTTTCCTTCAACAAACGTTTGTTTTCCTATTGTATAAAGTGAACGCACATGTTAAAATTCATCTTGCATAGATATTCAAATTAGAACAAATTCACGTAAAGTGATTAAGTATGCAGAAAAGAAATATATTTGTGATAAATACATAGTTAGTCAGTAAATTCCGATAACCAGAATTCTGTCACGCCGAATGAAACGTTTTGTTTTACAATTTAATGTTTTCACTGACATCCAAAACGAAAATACGTATTATAACTTAATGACTTTCAAGGTGTCAAAATATTGTAATGTTACTATGCTGCCGATCACAATTATGAGAACGCTACGGGTCCCGGGTCCGAATCCCGGCCTGGGCGTGGATGTTTGTGAGTGTGCATTCATCAATTTCATATTGTTATCACCAATCTCCATCTTCGAGAATTAGCCAAAAGTGGCAAAAAAAAAGCGAAGTCAAATAAAGCATATCAAAATCAAACAATTATGAGACTTCTTCGAAAACGCCTTCGATAACGGTATTTGCTATTCGTAACGGATATGTGTATCACTTTTTCGAAACAGACTTTTGTGGAGGAAAAGAACTGTAACGTTACAAAAGTAACGAGCACAATTATACGAGAGACCTATGTTATTCTCTCCGGAACACGGCATCGGACACGGTATTGCACATCGGAACGTCTGTATGATACCAGCTATAAATAACGTTGTTGCTTTGAAAAAAGGAGTGTAACGTTTTTTCAGTAGTGACCTCAATTAAGTTACTGGTTAATTGTAACGTTACTATCACTTTCCACACACACTAAAGTTACTAGTCAATACGTGACGAACCTCTTTCTTACCCTGTAACGTTACTGGTTGCCGGCAATGGATGTAACGTTAAAGTGTCACGTGAAGACCTACTTCTTTAAAGATCAGTTATGGTTCGGTACCGTTATGCACACCTGTAACGTAATGTTCATATACCTGAGGTAACGTTTCTGTTCACGAAAAAAGTTATTCTGTTTCTGGTTGTAACGTAACGGAAACCGTAATTGAAAATACCGTTCCATTTCGTTACGTTACGACTCCCTGCATCCAGTCGACGTAGAGAAAGAACGGCAATGGACATATCCACTACTTTTTTAAAGATCATATTTAATATCTACACTATTGACAAATAACCCCTGCAATTTCCCACGTTCGTGTGCGTTCGTTTTTAGGTAAAAGAATCGAGTTTCTAATTTTCGCGCAAAACACACCTGCGCCATGTTGTGACGTCGTCGTTCGGCTCGTCCTGTCGTCTGCACTTCGCGTTGGCTGCATTTGGTATTAGTACGTGTCTGTGTTTGCTATGAGATAATGGATCGGAAAAGATACGTAAATACTAGAACAGGAAATGGTCGTTACCACTAAGCAAGCACTAAGTCAGTGCTTTACCACAGTTTTCTCTGCTGAGTTAACATTACAAATAAGATTTTTTGTTGCCTTGTACCGAAACAAATTTCCATCTTGAGAGCAGCCCGAATTTTATAGCTGGTCAGTGTTGTGGATATCACAGTGGAAAATAAAGATTTCACCATTATGCAGAAATACGAGTACCAGATGCTCCAATATGATATTTTTCAATGTACCCACGAATGAAAAAAAACAGACGATTTGTTTGTGTGCGATTTACATGAATGATAAGCTACAAGAACAATGAAATTGGTCTGTGAAAGCTATGTAAAAGTGCAAGTTACTAAAAAAACTGTTCTATTTGATTACATTGTAGTGCATTACCATGGGCGTAGCCAGAAATGTTTGTACGGAGGAGGGGGTTCAGGCTTGATAAAAGTTAAAACATTAAAAATAATAATAACAATGGTTATGATTGTAATTGCACAACAATAACTATTATAAACAAATAAAATAAAAGTTTTTATTTCTATAATAATTTTATTGCATCCTTCCTTGGGCAGGCTGTTCTATTCGGTCCACCAGATGAGCGAATATGCACGCAACTATTTTTTCTTCTTCTACAATTCAAATACAGTTAGTGTACTGAAATGCAAAGTACTATATTTTGTAATTTACATTCACACGCCTTGTTCAAGAAAAAAATAAGTTAGGAGTAAATTTTGGTCATATAGTGCGACCTCTCACATAAGAAATCTAATTTTTAGAATTTTGAAAACATGAACCACCTATTCCTTGGATTAAATAATAAAAAAATGATCCCTACATTTTATACTCACCTTTTTCGATCTCGCGCATTTTTTGCTTTGATTATTCTGTCGGAATCATGGGCGTCGAAAGGAGGGGAGTCGGACGCCCCCCCCCTCCCTTTGGAAATTGGCATCGTTCATTTCAAGTATTTTTATTTTTAATAGGAGAAATAAAGATCATTTAGTTAGTATTTGGACAGAATATAGCGACAGTACAAAGTGTGTTAGATCAAAAAATTGAAGGAAAATATAGGAACCAAGTTGTATCTCCATGTTCTACCATTTAATCCAAGAAATAAATGGTTCCACAGTTTTCAATATTCCAAAAAATATAGTTTTATGGGAGAGGTCACAACATAAACCTTATGAGTAAAATTTTCCTCTACTACAGCCTTTTCGCGAATGATGTATGCAAAAGGTAATAACAAATAAAATAACTGTGAATTTCAGTACAAAATGTGAACAAGGCGTGTGTATATATATATATATATATATATATATATATATATATATATATATATATGTATATAAAATGAATCAATTTTTATTATTGTTACTATTTCTACTAGGGGTCCCGGGACCGGGATCGGGAAAAACATTTCCCGTCCCGATTTCAAGAAATGACTTCCCGACTTTTCGGTATCCCGAGCAGTCGGGAAATACCAAATGATCATTTTAAAAAGTCGTTAATTCTCGACGTTCTCTGCATTGTAAGTGTCTGGAAATCATCGGAAATAGTTTTTATTCCAGAAATGCAAAAACAATCACTTAGATGAAAATGACGTGTAGAATCCGAGATTTCCAGAGCTTCGGGAAATTTCGAACATTCCCCGCCCCTAAAATTTCCTGACTTTGTCGGGAAATTGCGAATTTACCCATCCCGAGTGTCGGGATTTAAAAAATTTCCCGTGCCGATCCAAAAAATTCTGTCCCGCACACCCGTAATTTCTACTATTCAATTTTTATCATTTCCCGGGCTCAAGCAAAAAATTCTGGCAACGTCCATGGTTGGAATAATGTTTAACTGAAATTTATTTCTGTTATTATTGTTTACAATAAAAATAATATACTTTCTGTTTTTTGTAACTTGAAATGAACAATGGCAACTTCTAGGAGCTGGTCAACGGACCGGAATCGAACCCCCGCCCTTCCCGATGCTCATTTGCATTACATACATTTATTTTCAGAAAAAATAAAAAACGCTGGTTTATACCGTCGTGCAAAAAGACACTGACATTTTTCTCCAGGTAAACTTATTGCACTGCAGTAATACCAGCACTACTAATAATAACTGAAAATTAGGAATGATTGCTACTGAGAAAAATCTTTGAACAGAATAATATTAAATGATCTTGAATAAGCTGTCGATGAAATAAACACCACGTCAAATTTCCCATGCAAAACTTAACTCGCTGCTTTCGCTCCTCTTATCTCTGCTCCATCCAATATCAGTTGTGAAAAATATGGAGCTACCGGGAATGCATCTGCACATGTTAGATTGGCGGAATTGGCTTTCGTACATCTCTCGCATGTCATAATCGAAACTTTAATTTTGAAAATCACAGAGAATCCTCTTCAATATTCAGCGTTACAAACACGAGGAGCAAGGAACGCCTTCGTGCATGGATTTCTAGAGCGCTAAGCAGAAGATCGAGTTCACTGCCGAACAAGACGTCATAACTGGAATATCCAATCAGAGGCCGTTTGGTTTTCGTGACATATAGCATCAATTTGGCACAACTTCTAAGGCCAATTTCTCGCAAACTATTTCGAACTAACACTAACTATTTTGCACAACGTTAATATAAAATGAATGGCATGCAGTGATACAGTTAAAATTATTTTAGGTTAGAGTGGAAATGTCCAATCTGCGTCGGAGATATATTTCTCTTCGAAAATACATGAATTCCCGGTGAAATAGATTCAACGATGAAAGAAAAAACCTCCACGACCTTTGAAAATGCTACAGAAACTCATATCCGTAAGTAGTTTATTCTGTAAAATTGAAGAAAATCGTTCTCCGGAGATCAAACAGTTACCAGAACAGCTTCCCATCAAATCATGGAGGAAGGATTTGAATTCTTGTATTGAACGCTACCCGTTCCGTTGATCACTAACGTTTGTTGCGGCGTGTACTACAGCAGACGTTCGATGCGCGCCGGAGCCTTCTTCTACTGGACACCATGCGGCAGCACTGTCGCCATAAGCCCCATACTGAACTCTTAAGTTGGGCTCACCAATAGTCTGTGGTGAAGTGAGCAAGAAGAATGAATCGAGTCTGTGGTGGTGACAGTGAAAATTATCGTATACGCTTTTGCTCATTCCAATTGCTTTGAATTGGCTTGCTTTTTTCGCTCTCTTTGCTGTCACCAACGAACGGGAAAAAGATTCTACAAAAACGGAGCCGGACACTCAGGATCAGCTATGTCTATGAGACGTGCGTCCCATGCTGGAAGTTGGTACTCGGATTCGGGTAAGTTGTGACGTGAAGTAGGTTTGTCTTAGTAGTTTGGGAGGTGTTTCATAACAAAAATGATTTAATGGTATTTAGTACCGTATTTGGTACTAATCTGATATTCCCCGGACAGATTTCTTCAGATTTCTTCATTTTTACAGAAGAGACTACTTACGGTAATAGTTCCTGTAGCATCTGGTCTGGAAGGTGTTTTGTGTGATGTGGGAATGTTTCATAGCGGAAATTCAACCATTGACGCATAGCCCTACGAACCATTTCCGGTAAGGTTAGGTTAGGTAGGGTCACGTATAGGTTACAATCGTTAAAATTTGGTTTCGAAAAAATATGCGTAACCCCACACACCATTCTAGCATACGCCCTACGAACCATTGACACATATCCCCAGGAACCATTGACACATATCCCCACGAACCATTGACACATAGTCCCATAAACCATTTGCGGAAACTTACGTTCTTCGGAGCGAATTTACAATATAGAGAAAGTCTCCATCTTCAGTTACAAAAACACTTTTTTTAAAAAAAAATAAAAAATTGCAATTACTTTGATAAAAAAAACGTGAATGCACGTTAAAGAATGTTCCACGAAGCAGATAGGTAAGTACAAATGTCAAAAATTGACAAAATTAAATTATAGTTCTCCATCAAAAAGAAATAATTAATTCCAAATTATGAAGTTGCATAAATGAAATCCAATGTCTGAAATGTCCAACCTGCCAATATATCGCACAAATAACAAATCGCAAATGTTCCCATTGCACAAGTCGATCATAAGAAGAAAAAGAAAAAAAAACAGATGTGCGGCTGTGACATGAATCCATCATCCGCCATCATAGAAGCCCTGAAAAACCTCATTGATGTTACGCCCCATTTACAAACACTGTTGTGAGGAACTAAATATTTGAAATGTGCGGAAAATTGAGGGTGTAGAATTATACCCCGGAGCCCAGTTTGTTAAATGTCTGTTATATCGGAGACACATTTCTAACGCATATTTTCAGTTTCAAATGGTTCGTACTTACCAATTGTGTATTGGGGAACCTATTTCAATGTGCCATTATGCTTTTTACACAAAAATAACTTTGATTTTTCACATTACAAGTAATTATTTTGGGTCCTTTCTTCCGTTGCGGAACATAGAATATTTCGCGCACAGCTGTGGATCATAACGTGTCGTGCTTGTGTTTTGTCGATCTGGAGTGGGCATGCAGTGTTGCAACCTTCTTAACCGAAAAATACCTACTTTCGTGTTCATTATGTCATCACAAAACAATTGACGGATAGCTCCAAAAACCATTCCCGATAGCCCCAAAAACCATTCACGATAGCCCCAAAAACCATTCACGATAGCCTCAAAAACTATTCAAGTTAGCCCCACGAACTGTTTCCAGCAAGGTTAGGTTAGGTAAGCATAGTTAAAAAAATAAAAATAATAAAATTCTGGTAAAAAAAAGGCACGTTTGGAAACACTTCTTCTCCTCGCGAGACTGCGTGACTTTCGACACTCGCGCCATCTGCAGGTTCATAATGGAAACCAAACCTAACAACAAAAACATATATTGAACAAAACCTTAAGTAATTGCTAAAATTCCGCAGTATGTGTTAACAGATGTATATTGAAATCGAACCATGTAAAAAAAATTGCATTCGTTGCATGATGAAAATGCAATAAAACAAAAGGAACTTGGGCCAAATGAAGAAATGTGTTTCCGATATACGAAACTGGGGGTAAATGTCTGTTATATCGGAGACACTTTTCTTCAAATTTACAGGAGAAACTACTTACGGGAATGAGTTCTTGTTGCATTTATCAAACTTCGTGGAGGTATTTTGTCACTATGGAATGCTGCACAACAGAAAATAAGCACTTTTGATGTAATAAAGTAGCCTTTTGTGCGAAGCAACAACATTATCGCACCCCAATGTAAAGCTTTGGGCAACCAGATGACGAACGAAATTCTTAAGGGACACAACAGGGGTGGATCTATTGGTGGGGGATTTTTTTAGGACATGATTGTTGGTAGGGGGAAATCCCCTCTACCCTTGGATTTTGCATTCTGCTGTAGTGAACCAATTTGCTGTGATATTACATTTTTATATTAATGGGAGTAATTAATTCCTTGGAATTTTTAATTAAAATCTCTAGTAAGATTTAAGTTTTTAGAATCAACTGTTTTTCATCTGATGTATGAAGTGAAAGTCCACCACCCCTTTTATAGTTATAAATGCAGTTCAATTATAGAATCTGAGATTATATTCTAACATATTTTTAATACAGAATCATGGAGAAAACTTATATAATGTGAACACTACTCATCAGTGCTCACATTATAATAATAAAAATTTAAGTATGTGCTTCAGATGTTGGGCATGATAAAACGTTAGTCATGGTTGTATTCCATTATCAAGTCCAGGAGGCATTGAAAATGCCTCATGTAGATTGTAATTGGAGCTGCCCCCATTAACTTGTTCAGATAATATTAACAAAATACTAGAGTAGCAGCATTTAAGCAGCTTGTACTGTACAATGTCCAAGTACAAGGTTGCAGCTGCTGACACAAACACTTTCAAAACTGTATGTACAAATTTACCACTTATTCTATTTCACAAATATTAGCTGACCTGCCAATTGTACTTTTAAATTTTTTATGTTACTACTACTACTCAGATTCAAATACATTGAGGTTTGAGTTTTTGTTGTAAGTCCACTTTATGCACAGATAGGACTTGAACTACTGTTTAAAGTGGTGTCTGAACCACTGTGCCGCCTCTGCGTATGGAACCTGGGACCCCTTGATGAAAGTATTAATTGAGGGGACTAATTGACATCAGGTAACAACATGCAAAATCTAAATTTTCGACATCAAAATATGCACACTAATGGGAATGTAAATGTACTCTGTTAAGAAATATAATTTCGTTATTTGGTGTAGGAATAAGGATATTATGTTATTGCAGTTTACTCTTCATTTGTGATTGAATTTAATTTACTGCTTTTGAAATTTGAATGGTTTTATCCAGGCCTTGATTGGAAGGTTGTTGGCCATGATGTTAAAATGAAACACGATTCTCATTTTGCCTAAAAAAGTCCTTGGTAATTGTCACTTGAGCTTATAAAATTGATACCTTTTTCAAGAATATTGTACAGATGTAGAGATGACATTTCTACTTATGAGACCAGTGAAAGCATAGAGGGAGTAAAATGCACTGACTAAAAGGATAACTATTTAAAGACAGGAAACAATTGATAGTGCTTATTACAAAGACAGAATTATGGCTAATATCAGAGAGGATTGGTTTTAATTTTATTTCAGATATATATATATATATATGGTCAGGGGCGATGCATAGGGGCCTTCCTTCAACTTTAAACTCACAAACTTACAAGGTTATATCATTCTTTAGATGAAGGTAATGGCATTTTATCTCCATGGCAATGTCATCAATCTATTTAACTAAAGTTTTTGTGGGTAGATACATATTTGTATTCACTCCTGGTATAATATTAAAATCAAATTGTATATATGTGTATGGTTGTGATTTTACTGTGTGTTATGCTTTGATGTGGAAGTAAATTACTTATATATCTGTTCTCTTTAGCAAAGGAATTGAGCAAGCAACTGGAAAACTGGCTGGGCATAGCTGATCTCTGTCATGGCCCTGCACGGGCCATAATTGCTCCGTAAGTCTCCCTTCTCAATTTATTTTTTTATATTTCAATTAGGTAATGAAAGACTATGTATCTGATTTTATAAATTAATATTATTCTATCAATCTGATATAAAATTGCAATTTCTCCTTGAACATAAATTGTTCAATAATGTCCTTAATGTATTCAAGTGACTGTTGTGTGGTTTCCCTTTGAAAGAAAAAACTTTGTAGTTGGACATTCACTTTACAAAACCAGGGAATATGAATTATATGTTTGTATTTATAAAAGTAACAAAATGGCAAAATTTTGCCAAAAGAAAGGCATATTTAAAGATATGCCAGATTGGTTAAATTATCAACAATTACAGATTGATATAACGTGCACTAGCCAATACCAATGGAGAACTGATTAACCTGTCCCATCTCTAATTTATATTTTAATAATCATGAATTAGTGTGAAAATGCCATAATTCTATACTCCATTTTAACACTGTAGCTGCCACATGTACCACCGGCAGTGCAAGCGTATATGCTCTACTAAGAAACCAGCCGAGATGCTGGTTGGCGTACCCAGGAGGGCAAAATGTCATCTTCAGTAATACAGTCTTATTTACTTCCTTACTTATTTTTTTTTCTTTGTCAAACTCTTTGTGCTTTCCCATGAAGTGATGCATATACATGACAGCCGGTGGATCAAGGGATTGAAACCTGCTTATCTTTATGAAATGTTTCATGTGCTCAAACATTCACAGAGGAAATTTATCAACAGTAATATTATTACAATTGCTTTCATTTGATAAGAGGCGTTGTTGTCGTTCATTGTTCTTGTTGTCACTACTTGTTATTTTTATTGTTTTCCTGTATTTTTTGTTACTCCACTTTTGGCATTTTGTAAAATGAACACTTGATTCAAAAACTGATAGAAGCCTATCAATATACTATACTATTTTTTCTGTCATGTTATTTACAACATTGTATTGACACAGACACACACAATAAGTTTATTTTGTAATATATCTAATATATAAAAATGGACGTGTGTGTGTTTTTACTGGCATAACTCTCGAACGCCTGGAGCGATTTCAACCAAACTTTGAACACGTATCACTTGCATTCTGGAAAGAAATACTGTGGGGGTAAGACACCCTGGCACCCCTAGAGGGGAAGGGGCGACATTTAAAATAATCTAAAACTACCGATATTAGTGTGGAATAAATAGTTATCGGGGTTGCTAAGATGAATAGTGACACTACCAATGCATTTCATCTCCACGTTCATCACCTATCGGGATGGGGGGTGAGGGGGGGGGGTGAAAATTATAATGTCAAAAATGACCAAGATTAGTGTCAAATCCATAGTTTTTGGAGTCTCTAAGCTAAATGGTTATATTCACTATATATGACCAAACTCTGTACACACATGACTCACAATCTGGAAAGAAATACTGTGGGGGTAAGACACCCCTAGGGGTGGGGGTGGGAAGGGTGTGACATGTAAAAATAATCTAAATTGACCGATATTAGTGTGGAATCCATAGTTTTCGGTGTAGATAAGATGAATAGTGGCACTTCCAATGCCATTCAACTCCAATAAACCCCTAGGGGTGGGGGTGGGAAGGGGGTGACATGTAAAAATAATCAAAAACGACCGATATTAGAGTGGAATCCGTAGTTTTAGGTGTCGCTAAGATTAATAGTGACACTCCCAATGCCGTTCAGCTCCAAGATACCCCTGGGGGTAGGAGGTGGGAAGGGGGTGACATGTAAAACGACCAATATTAGTGTAGAATCCATAGTTTTGGGGGTCGCTAAGATGAATACTGACACTTCCAATGTAGTTCAACTCAGAAGACACCTCTGGCACCCCTGGGTGGGGTGGGAAGTGGGGGACATGTAAAATGACCGTTATTAGTGTGGATTCCATAGTTTTCGGGGTAGCTAAGATAAATATTGACACTCCCAATGCCTTTCAATTTATGTATTCTTGCTATTGAAGGTGGAACTAAAGTGAGAATCATAGAACTTAAGACCTTCTGTAAACACAAGCACGTGTACCCTAACAGTGTTGCAAACTTATGCAAAAAAATCCACATAGCCTACAAGGTGTAAAAACGTTCCATTTGTCAACAGATGCGGAATAAGCAGTGTATCACTGATGACCTGTTGAAAGTTATTGAATGTATGTTAAAAAAAAAAAATACATCTTGCCTGGTCCAACTTTCAGACTCATTACCGAAGTTCCCTGGCTCGAATCCCGGCATGGGTGTTATTTGTGAGTGTCCCTTCATCAATTTCATCTGACGATCACTCATTCTCATCGTCGGGATTAGCCACGCTAAATTTAAAAAAATCAAATAGAAAATTTACATCTTATCACCCAGGAGTAAGACGGTTCCCTACCAAAGGATTAATTTTCTCTCATCTTTTACTAAAAAACATTGCTAGAAGAATGTGACAAATTGAGATAAAACCGGGGTTTCTTCATTAAATGTATTTGATGTTTGAAAGTGTTATGATTTATTATTATATATAATGAAAGTAAGCTAATACATATGATTTGATTGACTAAATTAATAATTATTAATTAGATAAAATAATGAAAATAACTCATTTGGTTTGGTAGGTTTCCTTTATTTTACTTCCCCTCTTGTGCCACTTATGGCTAATTTGCGAAGATGGGGATGAATGATGATGATATGATGAAATCGATGAATGGACATTCACAAACATTCATGCCCAGGCCACGATTCGAACCAGAGACCCCTGGCGTCGTAGCCCTACATGCTAACCACTCCAGAATTAAAAAATCACCTATCCCTCATCGTCTCGTAACTAATGACAAATGTGCGAGTCACAACGTGGTTGATCTACACCTCAATGACACACATTCCAGTATCCTCCAGAGTGTACTTCAACATCTCTAAAGTTACACACTCGTATGTCCTTTTCATCCCATTCAAAAATGCTGGATTATGCAGCAAAGACACCAAGGGAAACTAAAACGGCAACTTAGAGGAGCATAAAAATGGGGAAAGAAGACTGTAGAATACAGGAATATTTTGAGGCAGTCACATTTTATTGTACATTACATATAATATAAAATGCATATTTGCGTGTGAATTTTTAAATATTGTCACATTTTTCTTCTCTCTTGAGAGGTGTTAATTTTAAATCAACCTACCTCACCCTACGGCCTGCCCTCCTTCACCCGCAAAAGTATTCCGGAGCGTGAGGATGTCACCATCCGGATGGTGAACACCTCGAATTATAGATAGACTCCTGCATCCCACCCCCTCCCCCATCCCGGTGGATCGTCACTGACAATGTGAAATCACACTATCATATGCCAACATTCGACATACCACTTCAGTTTCTGTACTTGACTTAGTGAGAAGTATTGAGGTTGGCAACAGCCTAATAATGGATTTCTTCCGCATCATGTAGTCCGTTCTATGAAAGTACGCTAATGGAAGAAAAACATGTAAATTACATTGGATTATACATTTTAAAATATATTTTCATTAAAGGTTTCTGTCTATAATAATAATACGTGATTATTGTATAAATTACAATCGATCACGTGAACAGCAAGAAAATAGCGCCAGTTTCGAATATGGCGACTTCCATGCGTGCAGGAAGGTCTCCCGTGTTTTCAGAATAGTCTTTCGGAAATACAGCCGTTTGAAAAGTGGCAAGAAGCAGGTTGTTCTTAACATTTATGTGACGTTGTATGTTGGTCCTGAGCAAGCAGTGAAGTTGGTGTCCAAGTGTAAATGTGTGTCTGTGTCTTTGTGTTTTCCGTGTGGTGAAAGAAAGGAAAACGAGTGGTCAAGTTGTGAGTCCCGCGAAAAAAAAAACAAAAAAAACATGTTGTTGCTTGTATAAACAAGTACACAAATTTTGAGATAAGCGCAATACAAAGCGAGGTGCTTCCGTATTCTTTCAATCAAAGAGCCGTCCTGTCCACTATGGGGAAGATGTTGATAGTGATGATTGATGACGGATCTCCCCAATTTTAGCAGTCGATGTTAAATCGCCTTTTGTGCCACGTTGAGTTCCTTTTTGTGAAGCAAATTTGATGGACCGTACTCTGACAGGATGATGTCTAGTGCCGAAAATGCCTCAAGTTCAAAAAGGAACTGCTAAATCAAGGTAAGAAAATACATTACTTGCATGAGACTTGCGTAAATAATGTGCTTATTATCGCCTTCTTGTGCACGAGAAACCGAGAGAAAGATAAACAGTCTCTTTTTATTCCCCGGCTTGTCTTTGTTTAGCTTCTGCTAAAACTGGCGGTATATTTGTTGCACAAAGGAGAAAACAATACTCTACATGTCAACAATGTTGGGCAATAAAGACAATAAAGGCTTGAATTTACTGAAACGAATCTCTCACTCTCTTGTATAACTTTGGCGCTGTCATACTGAGAGAGCAGTGGGAGAAGGGGGGGATCTGTTAACCCAGTGTCAGATTAATGGGACTTTTGGCATAGAAAAATATGTTCATTCTTGAACAAGAACACGTATTTAATCACTTGTAGAAAATTTATTATACTTCAATGTGTAGATTATCAGTTAAAATAAGAATACGTTTTTCCATGTTACATAAAATTAAAGGTTGCGAGTGAGCAGCACCATTCACGAACAGCTGGCATGGAGTGATACGTTACTCGAAGTGAGACTGTTGTTTACAGAGGGTCGGAACGTTCGTGATTCTTACTTTAAAAATGTTGTTCATAAATTGTTGTTAAATTTATATTATAGTGAGTATGTAAAAGATATTACTTTACAATTTGTGTACTGTACTTATACTTTTTAATACCTGTAAATAAAATTAGTTACATTTTATGCTATAGTAAGAATTCATTCAACACCTAGGCAACAGCTAGTCTTCTATATAAAAATTGGTGTATGTTTGTTCTGGTATAACTCTCGAACGCCTGCAGCAATTTCAACCAAACTTGGTACACGTATGACTTGCAACATGGAATGAAATACTGTGAGGGTAAGACACCCCTGCCACCCCTAGGGTGGGGTGGGAAAGGGGTGACATGTATAAATAATCGAAAACGACCGATATTAGTGTGGAATCCATAGTTTTCGGGTTCGATAAGATGAATAGTGACACTCCCAATGCCGTTCAGCTCCAAGACACTTATGGCACCTCTAGGGGTGGGGGTTGGAAGGGGGTGACATGCAAAAATAATCTAAAATGACCCATATTAGTGTGGAATCCATAGTTTTCAGGGTCGACAAGATGAATAGGGACACTCCCAGACACCTCTGGCACCCCTAGGGATTGGGGTGACATGTAAAACAACCGATGTTAGGGTGGAATCCATAGTTTTCGGGATCGCTAAGATGAATAGTGACACTCCCAATACCATTCAACTCCCAAGCCCCTGGCACGCCTAGGGGTGGGGATGGGAAGGGTGAATGTAAAAATAATCAAAATCGACTGATATTAGTGTGGAATGCATAGTTCTCGGGGTCGCTAAGGTGAATAGTGACACTCCCAATGCCGTTCAATTCAGAGTTCATTTTACACTATAGTTGGAATTCATTATTTTCCTGTCTAATAGTAGATTGGGATAAATACACACCCGGGCAACACCAGGCAATCAGCTAGTACTAAATAAATATTATAAATATATGTATGATAAATAAAAGATATGTAAATATACAAATATAAGAAAAAGATAGGTAAGGTAAAAAGTAATGTTCCTCATGCATATGGCACTGTGCCATGAAGTCACATTTAAGGGATGTAGGGGGTAGGGCCCCACACATTCACGATTTCGGACATTTTGGAGGTGTTGTGATCAGCATCACACTCTTGACTGCCTTTACCCCAACCCCCAGGTACCCATTGATTAGAGATTGGGTGAGCACAGAAACAAATTCATGTGGGGACAATGCCTCAAAAATTCCGACCCTAGATCATCCAACCTGGGTCGCCTACAATTTTTTTTTTTTTTTTTTTTTTTTTTTTTATTTTTATTTTTTATAGAATAAAATAAAAGGAAGACCCCTAAGCGGAGCCTTTCCCACACATCAAACTTGCATACCAATTTATCTCAAATCTCTTTTCATTCAGGACAGACAAACACAAACATCAATGTCCGAACCAGGATTCAAACCCGGAATATCTGGCTTCGAAGCATGCTGTGCTGACCACTCTGCCATTTAGGCCAACATCGGCAAGACTACCTCGGCTCTTATATGAATAAATAGAGGGAAATAATACATTTACGCAAAAATTATTTTCATATTTCTACTGATGGAAACAATAATTGTGAAAATAAAATAAATAAGATAAAGTAATAATGTAAATATTCTGCTTGTAAAACAAAAATACTATTCCTAGCAGGCCATCTGACTGTTCGGAGGGTCAACTGGCCTCTTGGGAAAACATGCACTTGACCCACCGGCGGTACAACTGCGAGTGCTGTAGACAATTCGCTAAACTGCCTGTGCCAGCTAAAGTGTTAAACTATTTGCAGAAGTATTGCATCATTAATAAGAAATTGGCAATTTTACTGATATACTAATAATATACAGATTAATCCATCTCATGTGTGTCTGCTCGTATATCTACTTACTTTTATTATTAATGCATTTCAGTCATGCTGGTTATCAGTATTGTGGAGCTTGTGGTGCCTTTGCATATCGCCAAGTCAGCCCTGTGGTTGTGTAAGTACATGTTTTAAACAGTTGTCATTTCTCTCGTATTTGAAGCTGCTTAGATGCAGGATTAGCTGCGAACTAGAGTAAATTAAGTTCCATCACAATTTATGTTCTTTGTGTTTCTTTTTGTGTGTATTGTGCAATAAGATGTGCACAGGTGGTTGTGAAAACTCTTCTTAATTTGTTGCATCTGATATATCTATTTGATTCCTTCCTTGCTTACCATGCATAGTAAAAACATGTAGGTGTAAGTGTGTGTTTATAGTTCTGGAATTGTCGTGTGACTGATTCATGAGATATATAGACCTCTTGTGCTGGGAGTGATCTGGTCAAACTTTCATGTTAAAGATCTGAGTGATGCAAAAGAAGAAGAGAAAGCATAAATCTATACAATGTACCCAAGAAATCAAATAGTGGTCTTACGGCTTCTTGTTGTAACAAATAAATTTAAATCCTTGAGTCATACTCTAAGTTATGAAGGCCATAGTTAAGGGTCGGTTGTAAATAAATTAAATATGTGTCTTGCAGTTATGCTGTATTTTCCTGATCATTAGGTTTCTACTATTATTTTGATGTAATTTGTCAAACTCCTCTTTTGAGCATAATAATGTGATGATTAGCTGAAATTGATAAAGTGAGCAGGTACAACTATGCCTAGGCTAGGAGTCAAACTCAAACTTTGGTGGTGAGGTCAAAAGTCTACCATTTAATGCACTCAGTCATCGAGATGAGTCAACTGAGAATTTTGTATATTTTTTCTAACAATTGTTGTTTAAATTTACCATAGCCACATACATGCTTACCTCTCTCAAGATTAACTTGAAATGTTTACTTTTGTTCAGTTCACATAAATGGTAGAAGGTGTTTATGAATATGTTTATTACATAGAATGCACATTTTTAGTTCTGCTTATCTTCAAAGTTTCCAAGTATAAAATACTCCTTAAAGTTTTCTGGCAACTAATAATGAGGAATTAAGACATATCCAGGTGAGCTTTCCAAGCTTTTGAAAACTTTTGTTGCTCTCATCTTGAGCAATTAAGAATTAGTATACAGAGTAAAGCTGTAGAATTTTTTCACCACAAATATATACTTCTAGGTATTGGTTGTAAAGGTATATTAAATGTAAGGAAAGTAACACCCATATATGTTAAGTACTGACTAGTTTCACAAAGAAATATATATTTTTCTTGTACTTTAACAGGAGGCGTGTGTTTATTTTGGGTCCTTCGCATCATGTTCGACTGAGTGGATGTGCTCTATCTACTGCTTCCAAATACCGTACACCTCTCTATGATCTCACAATTGATATGCAAGGTAAACAAGAAATACTTAGTTTTTACCTTGAGAAGATACTAGATGAATCTTGATCCAACTTTTCTAGGACTGCTTCACACAGGATTGTGGTAGTTACATTCATGATTACTGTCTTTGCATTGTTCATCCTTATTTGTTTCTAATTGCCATAAAAAAAAGTATGTGCTGAAAAGTTAATAAATATTGTAACTCGTCCAGGGATTGAACCTGGTTCACTTTCATGTGATTGTCATTTAGTCTTACATTAGTATAAATTAGTGAGCCATAAGCTATTTCTTATATATACAAAGGCTGTCGCAGAGAAGGTGAGACTAATTCCTGTATAGGAAAACAGCGACCTCCATTGGCTAGCAAATGTACTAGGGTGAAAATTTGGTTCATTAGCTGCCGATTGAGACCAAAATGAGCACAATAGTTCAAAAAGTCGTGACTGTCGTAGCAGTTAATAGACAAGCATGTACATGGATCCCTCCAAGAATCGTTAAAATGAAACAAAAAAAGTGCAAACCACAAAATTTTTATTCAGAATCAGCCATATCGAGTAGACGTACATCTTTTTCAAAATAGGCACCATTTTCATCTAAGCAAGTGTTCATATGCTCCTGCCACTTTGTGAATGTCTTTGAAAATTCGTCGTCAGGTAGCAAACTGAAGAAAACTTGCGATCACTTCTTTGTTCGTCATGAAATCACGACCACGTAAAGCAGCCTTTAAAAGTGGAAATAGCCAAAAGTCGCAGGCTGTATGCGGGAAAATGTCTATAATAAAAAAGCCCACGAGGTATGCAACCATATTCACTAGCGTCTCATTAATCATTGACGGTCTTTGTCTAGAGTCGTTTTCACGTTCAGAAGACACAACGGCGCTTATGGAGAAACCGCACAGTGTTGCCACTACAGCGCTAGCTCATGTCGCCGGGAAATTATGACCTTCCTTCCCAATGAAGGTGTTACATATTTTGTATATATAATGATAATTATATGTAATTATTAATATTAATATTATACTGTGAACGTTACAGTTACCCTTTTTACTATGATCCATTGCGATCACTACACACGCAAGTGTAATGCACGAATATGACACTTCAGAAATCACTTAAAAAAGTAAAAATCACTGAGAGCTCACACAACTGAAAACACTTTTTCGGGAGAGGGAAAAAGTCTAAACAGACCAAAGTAGATCTCTCACTCAAGTAAGGGGAACCTGGCACATGGGTTAAATGCAAGTTGCAACCCAAACAAACAAATGAGTTATGGCCCACGTGAACTGATAAGACGTGAATGACTCAAGCAAGGCATGTCATATTTCTATCTTGAAGCCCCATATTTTGTCACGTGTTGGAAAGCCTTTCAAAGGTTAATATGGTGTCTATGAATTTATGTGTACGTTGGAAACTGATAGGTGATATTCATTTCAGTATTAATGTCGACAGTAATGTAAACGAAAACAACGTGTATTTGCGACAGCACTAATGTTGCTCACAACAGCAGCATTGGAAATAATTGTCAATTATTAAATTTAAGTAATTTCAATTCTATTATAACAAACTGCATGAAGTTCATATTTTTACTGAATGGAAATAAAATAACTTTTTACTGAATGAAAATAAAATAACAACTCGAAAACTTGGTGGTGATAGCCGGAATGCTGCGGTGAGTCGGCTCAAGATGGCCAGATAACGTCTCCTTACTTCGCACGCGGTTCGGGTTAAAAAGAAACTCCAAATGCATGGAAGTAATATTTCTGGGAACCTTTGAGTGGTTATAAAAAATAATTTCATTATTTTCTCCACAACTTTGTCGCTGGAAGTTTTTACTTGGAATTACAGAACAAAAAATGGCCAGCGACGACATTTTCTACTGCACGAATATAAAAAATCTCCACATACTTTATTTGAATATTTTTTAATGCGAATATGCTTTAAAGTATTGATCAATTCTGAGTACCACCATCACCTATGACAATTAAAAAACAGTGTCAATTTTTTTAATAGTGAATGCTTCAATTTTACGGCATGTTTCAACGTTAGGAATGAAAACAATGTAAAAATTGTGTTTTCACGGAAAATTTGCGTTTTTAATTTATCTAAAATTATGTAAGCAAGTTACCAGTTTTTTGTGTTCACCATCGTATTCTCTACAAAATTTCCTGCAAAACTGCAGGTACCGATTTTACTTAAGCTAAATTTGTAAATCCAGAAATTTCACAACAGCGCGCTCGTATTTCCCATAAGAAAAGCATTGCCCATCAGAGCCCATTGTGTCTTCTGAACGTGAAAACGACTCTAGGATGCGCCTGATTCGCACCCATCTTCAAACAACTTGTGCCATCTGTGGCTCTACTCAGTCTGTCTTGATCTGCATATGCCTGTTCAAACATTGCATATGTTTTTGCAGCACTTTTCCCTAAACGTCAACAAAATTTTATGGCATGTCGCCGTTAGTCTTGAATACTCATCGCAAAAAAACAATGTTATACACAAAAACCTGGAGGGGTAAACGAAACAGGTTCCACGTATATCAACACAGCTGCTCACTAATGTGGTTTCGCAACATGTGACAACTTGCTACGGAAACAGAATGAGTCATTCTACACGACATAACTAGTGCCGAAACCATAGGCAGTGTTGCCAAGCCAGGAAAAAATCTGTCTCACCTTCTCTGAGACAGCCTTTGTATGTGTGTTTAATGCCAAGATAGGATAATTGTAAAACACTGGTGAATCCATTTTGGGTGCACAGATGTAAATACTATATTTTTCTTGATTACATTAATTATGTTCAATTGTGATTAAAGGATTAAATATAAAAGGCCTTATTTGTTCCATGTTCTTTCAGTTAGGCTATGTGTAAATAGTCGACGACAACTTGATTGACAGTACGCAGTTGTGATTGCATATATCAAAGACATAAAATCCCTAACCACAGTGGTGCATGTACATAAGTAACAGTAACTGACAGCAGTTTTCTTGTGTGCTGTGTGGGAGAATGCACAAACAAGAAATACGTATGACCCAGAGATGAAACTAGAATGTTGGTTCTTGGGAGATGCTTGGAGACGAACAATAATAATTCTTGAAATGGGTGCATTTATGGATATCCTTAGTTTGCATGAACTAATATAAAATAATTATGGAATGCAAAGTTGTAATAAAAAACTTGAATGAGGCTCAATTTTCAATTAAATCCAAAGAATTTACTGGAAAGTTTATTTATAATTTGCCTGAATAGTAAATTACTTGTTTTTTAAATCCTTAGCTAACATTGTGTATTTGGTGAAATCAATAGGTAATGATCATTATTCAGTAATGTTTGGGAAGTTGACCTGAAAAACAATATATAAAAAATGGTAAATTGCAAGGCTTAGACCATACTCATACTGATGCTGGTACTCTTTATCAATTCCCAACAATTAAAAGTTGTTCAAAATATTAATAGTATTGTGTAAGTATACCACTCCAATTATGTGTCAATTTGCTAGAAAAATATTCAAGAATTACATCAGAATATTAAAATACCTGGTATGTGAGCACAGTTCATTTTTGTCACAGTACTTGTGGAAAGTAAGAGATTAATCTGTTGTTAATTGAGAAAATTTTTTGTAGCTTACATAAACCATTTACAGCACAATCATTATTCTCCATATATTTTACATATTAAATAGGCTCTGAAAAATTGAGTGAATACAATGTGTTGTTGTCAAAGTTTAAATTCAACTCTTATAAATGAGTGACTTCTCCACGAATTCGTAAGGAAAGTTCCGAGACAAAACTTTGCCATGTGCAAATGTCTTTTTGTTTTCTAAAAGGTGGGGAGAGGTGAATATGAGAGTGGACTATTTTTCTTCTTTTCTTTTTCAGTGTATAGTGAACTTGAAAGCACTGGTCAATTTGAATGGATGAATATGACTGTGGATGAGGATGAACACAGCATAGAGATGCATCTCCCGTACATTGCTAAAGTGATGGAAGAGTAAGTTACATTTATTAATAACCAGTAGAAATGTAAATTTTTCTAATCCTGATTGCAGCAAAATAATGAAGCATTATGAAATGAACGTATATTTTTATCACTCTTTTGTCTGTATTTAAATTACAAAATAAATCAAATCTAGTAGAAAATAGCAAAGTTACACATGAATTTCACTACAGAGTGCATATGTATGTTAAAATCATGGTGTGGTGCAGTAATTGCGGTGGAAGTATTGTGTGATGGAGTTCCGTAAACATGGAACTTTACCACACGCTACTTAGGTATATTCTGTGGTGTTTAGCAAAGGAAGTAAAATTAAGTAACTTATCTTTATTTTAATTTATTCATTGTCAGTATTTGTCTAAATGTAAGAAGGTGATTGAAAGTATCAGTTTAATCTGTAGTAATCATTAGGTAATTTAATTCTTACATGAGAAAAGGTAGAGGCTAGGGATGAATGATGTCATCAAGTAATGTCCGGATTGTTTTTCTTTCTTGTTCTTTCAGCTACAAAGATTCGTTCACCATAGTTCCTGTTCTGGTTGGATCTTTGTCACCCGAGAGAGAAGCTGTGTATGGGAGAATTTTCTCAAGATACTTATCGGATCCCCAGAATCTGTTTGTGATCTCATCTGACTTCTGCCATTGGGGGCAACGTTTCCGTTATACATACTATGATAGGTCCTGGGGTGAGATTTATCAGTCCATCCAAACATTGGATAAAGCGGTGAGTTTATATTGAATATAATTTTTTTTTAATGCCTTGTAAACTATGTTTTTAGCTTATTGAAAAGTTTATAGAATTGTGGCTTGACTGGAGATTGAACTGGATCATTTGTCACCAAAGCTCTACCACACGTGAATAAAACATTATGATATATGATACAGGATAAGGGAAGAATCTGTTGGGGTATGTTACCATGCAACCATCTTGGAGTCAACTTCAAATTTTTAAGTAGAATGTGGTCATGTGACAACAAAATGGGCTAGGATTTGATGAATAAGATGATAGTATAAGACGAAAGTGAGTTACTAAAGATATATCCACGAAACTTACTTGTAAATGTTCTATTAATTTCGGTAGCCTCTGCCACCATCCACTTGGGAACTCTATGCTTTACTGTTAGGTTGACTTCCAGTTCCTGTTGTTTCCTCAACTACCGCTAGGGGCACTGGTGTAGCCATTTCGTCTGTTGCGTGTGATGGGTTTGAGTTGTTGTAATAGTGGGAGCCAAACATGATGAGCCTGACCGCTGTCGATGTTCAGCTTGTGCTGAAAGTGCATAATTGCATACATCTCTTTGATTTTGGTGTCGATTAGGGTGTGCGATGTATGCCGAACAGAAACTTTTTGGATATGCTGTTCTATGTAAAGTAAATTAGCAAATATGTAAATTATGTAATATCCTGGCAAATATATAAAAATATGTAACATAAAACTTATGCAAAATATCAGTTGCATAATTCGTTGAAATTTTTGTGTTCAAGGTATGTATCTAGAAAGGAATAGAATATTTAATTACATACAAATCATAGCTCTAATTATCAGTATTGAATGTTTTATTTCAATATGTAGGTGTTTTTTGTTTATGTGTGTTTGTAATTTTAAATAATTTATTATTCTCAATTCTCAGGGTATGGACACCATAGAGAAGTTGAATCCACAAGCTTTCACAGATTATCTTAAGAAGTTTGGTAATACTATATGTGGAAGACATCCAATCGGAGTATTGCTACAGGTAATATAAATTAAAAGCAATTTTTGTAGTAGGAGCTCCAAAAATTTTAGTCTTGACCCAGCAACATGAGGACAATTGGGGAGCTACTTGAATAAAGTAGAAGTGGATCTAGATTTTGAAAGCCAGAAAACTTTGTCAGTGGAACTTGTGGTATTGATCTTTCATAACTGAAAGAAAAGCAGCTTGGCAGGTCTTCAGCCTCAAAGTGCAGCTTAACAATAGATATAGCAATAGGTTTCATGATACAAAATATATTTGTTGTTGTGATATTTCATATAATTTGCTAGGAAGTCAGACATCTTAATTTTGAATCCTGGGTGAGATATGACTGTGTAAGTTTTTTTTCCACCATTGACCCTCCTTGTTAAATTAACCTTAAGAGATAAAAGCAACATAAAATAATCAGAATAGAAATGACACATTGTAAGAAACAAAGTAAAACATTGTAAAGATAACAATAGGAAGTTTGTGGTGAATGAAAAAATCAAAATTTTGGTTTAGGCTACACAACTAAATGGCTAGTCCAGTCTAGGCATGTATATACTTTTTGTTATTCAAGCTTTTGCCACGTCATGTGGCTTCCTCAGAAGTAAGGCAAGAATAGTAAGTTAAAAACATGTAAAAGGTAAGTTGGGTTAAAAGAGGTTAAAAATGGAAGGTAAAACAATTCAGTGTGTCCTATCACCTTGGATTGTCCTTTCTTTGATGTATCATATTGGCAAATTGGGAATACCATTTACATCTGAATCCCAAAAGGTAAATGCTGTATGTTATGGATGCCCCTTCACCTTCCCTGTTCCTCTTTTCCCATTGTCCATTATGAAATCCCACAAACAATACATGGATATCATCTTTACAGGCTATTCAGAATATTCAGAAGACCACGAACAGCCACAAGATGTCCCTGAAGTTTCTGAAGTATGCGCAGTCAAGCCAGTGCTACAATATGAATGATTCTTCGGTCAGTTATGCTGCTGCTTCCCTTATCTTTGAATAACAAGTGCAGGTTTTAGCCCCAATATTTGCATGTGATTGGGTCTGCTTGTTATGGAGAACGTTCCAGTCTTGGAGGTTGAGGATATCTTTACTGGTAGGAGACACATGCCTATGTATGATATAACCATAACAAACAATATATTTACACAGTATACACTTTCACAGCAGAATAGATCATAAGATGATGACTTTGTTGACTACCATCAAACTAATTTTTGATGGCAATTAGGTGACTATGGTGATCTGAATTTTTTTAAAAATTAGTGTGCCAGTCATCATGTTTAGACGATGATGAGTAAGTTTTTCAGGTTTTGCTGTATAATGCAGACCTTTTTGCAGTTACATGATTTTTGTTATATGAACATTAATTTTTTATGCTTGTATATTGAATGGATCTGATAAATTTATGAATGTAACAACAATGTATGTGAGGAGAATTAACTGCATTTTTATGTAATTATTGGTGATGTCACATGAAATGATTTGTAGTGAGTTTACAGTAAAGATCTGAAATAAATCTGCTGGTTGACAGTTTGGTTTGCTGAGAGAAAAATGAACCTGAGAATTGTATAGAGTTGCTGAAAAGAATAAATTTAACAATTTGGAGCTGAATTTACTGTGTATAATCTTAATATGCACAGAGAAAAGAGGCCCTTCAGTTTGTTAAATTTTATTTCAGTCTAGTACTTTGTGAGCAATCGGTATGAATGTGATCATGACTAAAAAGAGTTTAACCTTTTGCCACCCAAGGCCTTTTTCACAAGTAAGCCTCTATTGCCCGAGCCGATTTTGAGTAAAATGCAGAGTTTCAATTAAATGAGTGTAGATCGGAGGCGGAATGAACCAGATTCAGACTATATAAAATTTTTGAAAATTCGGCATATATGTGACGGGCGGGAGGGGGGCTAACTCTCAAAATTCCAAAATTTCGGGGAAAAAATTTGGTTTCTCCACCCTCCCCCCAAGAAAAAAGTACATGACAGTGTCAACATGCACATGGAAATGATCGCTGACATGTAAGGAACACAAAAATATTTGCATTATTATCATATGACCAATGTAACTTGAGTTGTACCTCCAAAAGGAATGGTCGGCACACCACTGATTCAAGCTTCAAAATGCAGCGGTACCTTGAAATGACTATAGCTCAGAAACTAAATGCCCTAGAGATATGAAAGATATACCGTTGTACGCAGAATGAATCACAGATTTAGACAATATATAATTTAAGCACATTCGGCGTATATATGGAGGGGGGAAATCCCATGAAAATACTTTTTTTTTAAAAAAAAATGGGGTGTCGCCCCCCTGCCCTCCGAAAAAAAGGATATGAAAAGTTCAAAATGCACATAGAAATTATCGCTGGCATGTAAGAAACAGAAAAATATTTGCATCATTGTCGTATGACCAATGTAACTTGAGTTGTACTCCCGAAAGGAATGGCCACTGATTCAAGCTTCAAAATGCAGCGGTACCTTGAAATGACTATAGCTCAGAAACTAAATGCCCTAGAGATATGAAAGATATACCGTTGTACGCAGAATGAATCACAGATTTAGACAATATATAATTTAAGCACATTCGGCGTATATATGGAGGGGGGAAATCCCATGAAAATACTTTTTTTTTTAAAAAAATGGGGTGTCGCCCCCTTGCCCTCCGAAAAAAAGGATATGAAAAGTTCAAAATGCACATAGAAATTATCGCTGGCATGTAAGAAACAGAAAAATATTTGCATCATTGTCGTATGACCAATGTAAGAGTTGTACTCCCGAAAGGAATGGCCACTGATTCAAGCTTCAAAATGCAGCGGTACCTTGAAATGACTATAGCTCAGAAACTAAATGCCCTAGAGATATGAAAGATATACCGTTGTACGCAGAATGAATCACAGATTCAGACGATATATAATTTATGCACATTCGGCGTACATATGGAGGGGGAAAGGGGGAAATCCCCTCAAAAATACTTTTCTTAAAAAAAAATGTCAATGCACAAAATGCAAAATTTATGCAAATTTGGTGTATATATGGAGGGGGAAGGGAGAAAACCCCCAAAAATTATTTTAAAAAATTGTCACCACCCAAAAAATGTCCTTGCACTTGGGCACAAAACGACACCTACGCACAACATTCACGGATGAAAAGCTAGAACGTAGTGACAAATGAGCGCCAATTCTTGCAGCTGCTTGAAATTCTATTTTTAGACAATGCTGGGTAACCCCTGTTGCCACTTGTGCTAAAAAAAACAAAGGTTTCCTTCAGCGCGCTTCGAAATTCCATTCTCACAACACAGATTCAACAACCAGTCTTCCCCCTCCCCCCACCCCCTGCTTGCGCCCTCACGGAAAACTTTCATTTTGACATCGGATACTGATAAACAAGCTTCCTTCGAATGCACTTAGCAGGAGGGAGTGAAAAAGCATTCCTTTAGAACAACAAATTTTCATGAAGACAAAAAAAAATGCAAAAAACCATTTCTGTTAAATACATGTGTTAGGAACAGTATAAAAAAATAAAATCGAAATTCTAGCCAAAAATAGGGCCGCGGTGGCTCAGTCGGTAACGCGTCTGACTACCATGCTAAAAGTCCCGGGTTCGATCCCTGGCCGGTTCAAATCTGGGAACTTTTCTAACGTTGGAAGCGGCCCCGGCGCCCACCCAGCGTCGAATAACATGGGTACCTGGGGGGTAAAGGCGGTCAGGGGCATGATGCTGATCACTTCACCCCCACTCACGACCGGATCAAGAAAGTGTGGGGCGTTACCACCACACCCCCTATACGCTAGAGGTCTGCACGGGCCTAAATTGTAAGGCCCGAGTCCGGCCCGGCCCGAGGAAATGAAACCCGAACCCGACCCAAGTCCGATAATAAGTAAACATGAGCCCGGCCCGAGCCCGAAAACATAATTAAAATTACTTTCCAATTCAGCATTTGAAAAAAAATGGGCACTGTTGTACTTCGTGCTCCTATTCTCATTCTCGAAGTAAACCATAATTTCAATAATTAAAAATTATTTTTCGATGACAATATTTGCTAACAAAATAGCCACGAGGCCCGGGCCCGGCCCGAGCCCGAGAAGTTCTGGTTATTTATGGCCCGAGTCTGGCCCGCAGGCCGGGCCGGGCCTAGGCCCGAGCCCGTGCAGACCTCTACTATACGCCTTCATGGCATGGTGCTATGCACAGGGGAACACTTTACCTTTTTTTAGCCAAAAATAGAAAAGTTATAACGTAAAAACTACGACCTTGACACAGCATCTCGATCGAGACACTTGGTGTCCTGAGGGTTACTTTTGGGTATCTCGTTCGAGACGCTTGGGCACCAAAAGGTTAATGGAAGGGCCAATAAGTAGTACATTGATTTGCGATTTCATAGGTTTTCTAGTTTACCTAATTTTCTTATTTATATATCATGGTTTCGGTGACAGTGGATGTTTAAAAATATATTGAATATTGATTTTTAATTATTTGGCATGCAGACAGATCAATCGAGGTAATACAGTGTATGCATGTAGTACAGTAACACTTTCCTTAATTTACTGCAGGAAGACTACAAATGATACATCTTTCATGTGCAAATCATTTAAAACAAAGGTCACCAAGGGTTTTCACATCAGATTCATTATAGCAGATGTCCATACATAATCAAATTCTTGCCTCTTAACTTTCCCAGCATAACCTTTGTAACTATGAAGATCCCTTCTTCTGAAATTCTACACTTGAGCTCCTCTACAATTTGTGACAACAGGGGCATGTAATGGACAAGATCCCAAATGTAGCCCCATAAGTGTAAGTCTATGGGAATGAAATTCGGCAACCGTATTGGCCATTTCATGGGGAAATCATCCCTTTCTTGCCTTGAGGAATCTTTTGGTGTTCAGATGTTTATTTTCTGTGGCCACAAAACAACTGGTGTTGGCATAAATTGCCTTCTTGCGTGGTGCTGGTTTGTGACAATCAATGAGATAATTCATGATGGATTCAGTGAAGGGAATCCAGAGGAGAAGGCAGGGGACTAATCTTATGAAGGACTTAATTACAGGTAAGACTGATTCAGATCATTGTAGGAAGACAACAGTTTCAAACTGAAAGTTGATTTCTGGGTTTGTAGTTGTAGTACTTTCCTTGATACTAATAGAGTTTCTCCATCACAAAGCATCACTATCACCTTGTAATCAAGTGTTCCAAGATTTGATTGCTGGTGGAAGTACATTGTACAGTGGTGCAGATCCCAGTTTAAACTGTAGGTCCAGTCCCAATTAGTCGATTAATACAAGCTTGACTAGCACATGCGGTACTTTTTTTTTCACCTTTGCTGAGAACTTAAAAGTCTGGTGATGTGCCCAGTACAGGCCCGTACCCAGGGGCACCCCCTCGAGCGATGAAATATTTTGATGCAATCCTACAAAAATGACATGGATAATTTTAAGATTTTGCAAGAATTTCTTCCTGTATAAATGAATGGGTTGTCTGGAGAGAGGCAGACTCCAGAAGTCTGCACTCTACTATATTTAGTAATTTTAGTTTTATAACCATTTATGCGAAGCTACTAAATGTTCCAATTTGGTCAGGACATTTCACCATATTTACTCCCGGTTTTGACTTTCTTTGAACTGCAGTCTTGATGAGGAAATGTCCTTCTACAGTCATAGATAAGCTTTTAAAATTATATGAAATTGGACTAGTAAGAAATGGAGCCGTAGCTGCGAAGGTGGTTGTCATTGTCACCCTAGAACGTAGAAATTAAACAGACCTGTCATTTTTCACCACCTTTCGTCGGGAATAAAACACATATCACTTACATGTTAATTTAATAGGAAACTAATGTCTTCTTAAAATTTCTCATTTTTGTTCCTCCACCTAGTTATCTTTAATTTGCAATCGATTTTGCAGATGTGAACAATAACACACACTGCTTCAATGAAGATGGTGTGGGATGCACAATGGACTGTCGTTTTATTAGCCACATTTCTTTAATGCAAAGTTTTCTTTTCATAGGATTCAACGGAAAAGAGTAAGTACATAAAATTTCGTGCAGGGAGTGTGAAAATCATCCTTGTACTGGGTGCTGAAATCTCTAGCTACAACTCTGATAAGGAAAGATTTCCTTTCGAGAGGCTAGTAATTGATTTACACCATTATAAAAACATAACACAATAAAAGGATGAAAATTTAATTATCATTTTTAATAAAAAGCAATAATTAAATAATATCTATGTAACACTATTAAAAACAGTTCACCCATCTTCTAATTTCTTGACATTTTGAACCAGTCGTTAAAGGAATTAATTTGCTAGTTTATAAATGTAGCAAATTAATTTTGTTTATAAATATATATAAAACCAAGATTTCAAGCTTGCCCCTTCCCCCTCAAAAAAATCCTGGGCATGACCCAGTATATATGAAGACATACTAGCTGACCCATTCTGCAAGTTTGCAACTTGAAAATACCACAGTTGCGTGTACACAAGCCTTTTACCTGTCTTGGTGGTTGATCATATTGAGTTGGTACCTTACAATCTCGCCACTAAGACATCTTGTCCTGGACATGGCTGTTCCTGTGACAATGTCCTTAATCAATTTCATGTAATCACTATTTTGCTCTAATCATGATTGCATTAAAGGTGACAGAAAACCTTAGAAGTCCGACAAAAATTACAGGACACACTGTAATCAGCTCAAATTTACATGAGGTATTGGCTGTTATTTACAAAACAATCTCAAGTGAGCTTCACACCTTTTTTTTTTTTTTTTTTGTCATTTTAAAGATGGCAACTTGTGCACACACATCCACCAGCAAAGAGAAGTGGTTTCTTGCCTTCTGGAAGCCTAAAATTTATAGACATTCTACAGCAAATGAAAATTCAATGTGTGTGTGCATGCTTACCACATCAGCAAGTTTATGAATGTAGGGAGAAGTATAACAATGGCCTCAGTACACAGGCAGATGGGTGGAAAGACCTTCACAATGGGTTAAAAGTGACTGTGTGTATATCCCAAAGATGATGATTCTTGATATATCCAGGCACTAACTCAAGACTTGAAAATATATGTGGATCAGCAATGGATTTATACTAACTACTATTACTACTATACCTCTACTTGCAGAAATCTACTAGGTGAAAAACTAAAACAAATTAAGGTTTTAATTTGACTATCCTTCGTAATTGTAACTGAATGAAATTTTTTGTGAAAATTGTGGCTCAGCCAGACATCAAGCCTTCTGACCTTACCACAGTTTGCACAACTTAGAACTCATGTTGCTATTGGACAATAATTAAATGCTATAATTGGTTTAAAAAAAATGTCCTTTTTTTTATGGTTGTTAGGTAAGAACCAACATTTTTCTCTTAGTTTCTAACGACCATCCAAAGAACTTGCAGAGGAAACTCCCCCCCCCCCCCCCCCCCCCATGGTTTCAAATCAGCAAGAAAACCATTGCACGGTTTCAGCAAGTTCCTAACGTTTCATACAGGTTATTTTCAAAATGAAGAAAACCTATGTCATAACATGAAAATGCACATCATCTGTGAATGGATGCCCCACAACAGATTTGCATAATTAAATTCATTCAAGCTATTTACACACACAATTAAAGAGCAACTTAATCAATTTAAAACTATTTTTGCATATTCCTTCCCTTTAAAATGCAAAAAATAAGTCCAAGAAATTTTTTTTTCAATGGATAATGTAGATATTTCCCCTGATTTTGTCAATTTTTATTTACAATAAATTTGACCTGCTACAAGTGTGCGTGTTATATATGAGGTTTCTGAGGCAACAGATGATGTTGCTGCAACACTGGTATAGGCAGTTCCACACATGTAAAACAGTGCCAGCAAAAAATCTGGTGAAACTAGGGCTGGCTTGGTATCTTAGTGGTAGAGCAATGGCATCTCAAGAGTCCTGGTCAAGCATGCATTTTTCACTGAAATTTCTACGTAGTTTTTAGGGGCAACTAGGGAAAAGCTACTAAATGCAAGAGAGGTAATGACATGAGCATATGTAGAGGAAGGGGAAAGAAGCTGGGTAAGATTGAAAGACCAAACTCTGAAAGAAATGACGGAAAGAGGCAGAAATGGAGGGAAAAGTGGGTCCTTGGTGTCAACCCATTTATTGATTATGGCAGATGATGATTATGTCTTTTCAAGCAAAGCACTTATCTGTGATTAATTGTTATTAGAATTTCAACGTAATATTTCAGTTTTTGAAATGGTAGTATGATCAACATATGCAGAATCATTTGATCGAACTCAAATGTTGACTGATCACTAAATGATTATGCACTTTCTTCATTACTACTCAACAGGTTACTAAACTACCACTCTTAATAGCAAGGATACTTTAAAGCACTGGATATGAAATATATATGCACACACTTTATTTACAACTTTGTTTATACATTCTTTACAATTGGATGAAATTTCTCTGGGCTTTAATTTTGGATACTCCAATTAGTCTAAGGATTCTGGTAATGTGTTATCATCGCTACCGAATGAACTACAATAGCTTTCAGATTGGCCAGGAACAACCCCATTTGTCATATCCACAATAGACACATGGAGGCACTTTATATTATACTTTCAGCAACAATTGTGATTGTCCTAATCTGAATGTGGTATTGTTCTCGATGTTGGCAGAATTATGAAATGCTGATTTTACATTTTCCTGCATTGTGCATTCAATCTTCATGGTTCCAATATAGCAAAAGGTTATAAAATTTTCCCAGATATTACATTTTTATGCATTTATTTCACTTTGGTCCCCTGAAAAATGTAAAATTGAGGTTCTGCCATAATATGTTTGCGAGACACTCATTGATCAAGCTGTGCTACATCTTATCTTGTCAGCGTCATTCTGCACAATCAGCTTCCTTTCCTTGCCAAATTGACTGATGACACAAATATATTTTGCTCTCCAAAGCACATTGTAGAATCATTAGATGAGTGTTTCTGCACTTTTTAAATTCAAAACCTATCTGATCCATATTTTTTTAAACAGCTTCCTGACAGTCGCATGCCCAGGATTTTCAAACTTTTTATTGGTAGTGATCCCTTATTTTGCTATTTTTTTTTTGGAATGCTGGGCCAAAGGAAGGGGGTGCATTTGTGACCCAGACCACCCCCCCTTTTTTTTTAGACATCACTGCTTCCTGATCCCAAGGTATACTGATGGTAATGTAGCTTCCCTCCAAATTCATTATTGTAAAAATTGAACATTCTTGTGGGGGGTATAAGCAGGAATTGAATATACAAGTATATTACAGGGATATCTTATGAAAAAACTTAAAATTCTGGGAAAATGTAAAATTGGAGTTACTGTATATAAGTATTACTTTGCAATGATACCACATCAATCTATATATTTTTGCATTAAATATTTGAAGAGTTACATCCGAGATAACTGAAATATTAAGAGAGCTGTAATTTAATTAAACATCACATTCATATTTTGGGAAATGAGACGTGGTAGTAAATAAATACAGATAAACTTTTTGCTCATGTCATCTGCTGTTTCCCAGTGTTAACCACTGTAGCAGGGGAATCCATCCATTCATGGTGTGCTTGCCCATTATCAATGTTTAGTTACTAACGGATAAGCACACCATGCATGGATACACAGCAGGGAACAGCAGATGATTTCCAGAATAATTATACTCCTTGTGGCATTTTTGCAGATCCAATAGAAGCTCTGGGCTCCAGAAAAGTAAATTCGAGTTGATACCGATACATAACTAAGCGCATTGGTTTTCTAGTAGTAATGCTTTGTACTAGTGAATTGATGTAAAGAAGTATATAATAATGAATCTTTAAGTGAGATATCCTGTATATGAAATAGTTATGTAACTATTATCCAACTTCAGTGTGCTCATCATTTCAAAGTGTTCTTCACTAGTTAATTTGAGCTGGTGTAATATCTACTTATAATGCCAAGCTGAAGTATTTTTCATGTTCACAACTTACATAACTCAATTGCCCCTAACAATACCATAACAACACAAATAAACTGTAATACACACTGAAAAAGTTTAGAACCAACTAATTTAAAAAGAGTCCAGGCCAACAATGCCAGACGCAAGAATAACGAAGTGACATTTGCTGGGTGGAAGATGAGGAGCAAACAACACTTCCATTGATTTTACAGGAACGTTGCTAGGTCCACCTGTTGCAGGGAAGTTATTTGCTGGAACTACAATCCCTGTACGTGATAGCAGCAACCTTGTTGTTACAATATTTGCCCATGCTAATCCTAACGCTGGAGTTACTGTGGTTTCTTTTGGTTTCCCATCATCACTTATAACATCACTCACCTGCAGAAGAGAGAATTGTGAAGCTGTGATCTGAAGGTATTTACACGAAAATATAAAGTACACTGAATCCTCAAATTTATCCTCCAGAATTTTACTCCCACATTATGCAAGGTGTCCACATTGAGAGTGACACATTTCAATTGCTGCCATAAATCACTAAACAGAGATAAATGCATATTACGCATTGGATGAGTAGGAGGAACTGAGATTTTCTCTCAAAGATGTCATATGCAGTTTAAGTGCATAGCAGCGGCACTGTAGTTGCAAAAGTCAAAATGGCATGTGATCAAAGTGCATAGCAGCGGCACTGTAGTTGCAAAAGTCAAAATGGCATGTGATCAAGAGAGATTGCAAGCTATGTTATTCCTAGATGAATTCCACTGTGAAAGTGCAGTGTAACTTTTGTCATGTCTGGGAAGGACACTAATACCACCGACTCATTTTTTTTTTCTCCACGGAGGCAATGATTACAAGAAATTCATATCTGCATATCCTTTAATAATTTGCATTCTTGCAGTTAGCTCATTTGCTACAAAATGTTTTCTTCCAGTTGGATTGTGCTCATCCACACTGTACCCATCAAGTGAGGCATTACCTGGACAAAAGAGTTCTCTTGTTGTTGGATCAGACCCAGAGAACAGATTACATGTCCCCTCCCACGATTCGTGGACATTACACACTTAGGATTATTTTTCTGGGGCTACATCGACAGGGTAGATGTCACCGAAGCCCATGACCCAGAACAACTTCATGTGTGCGTACAGAATGCTGTTGCTTCTCTCATGCTCCAATATATTGGAGAACACACAAGAACATTGGTTGCCAACTATAGATATTCTCCATGCATCCAATGAACATATGTGGAGCTGCAAATGTATAAATGCTTTATCAATAAAACTTTGTTTGTTGTCATATTGGACATAATAGGCTCATTTTATTCTTATTTACTTATAGCCTTTCAAAATCTGTCAGTTTCAATCCAGATACAGTGTATCTGGTATCAATCCTTGTGGTTCCAGAACATCAATGTTATAAAAATTTCCACATTTTACGTTCTCCCCTTCACCTTGGTCTCTCGAAAAACAGAAGTCTACATTCCATTGTGTGTATATATACACATGAAAAGTTGAAATTTCATGTCATGTCATCAACATCATGAAATTGACCAAGATAACCAATACCTTCCTTTGATTATCCAATTTTTTTGGGTCAATCTCAATCCATCCTTGCAGCTGGAAAAATTATAAGCAAGACCTGGATAAAATTGGCTACAAGGTATGAAAACTTGATCCATTAGCGTCTGCAGACTCGCCACTATTTAAATAACGTACCACAACAGTTTAATGCAAATGGTGGGCATTTTTAAAGGTTCATTTGGCTTTTACATCACTGCCAATATGTACTTCTAGTAGCATTTACTGTTGGTGCTTTAATAATAATAATAATAACAATGATACACGGGGCATACACAATTGAAGTATACAATTTTGGAGTGTAATAAAAATAAAATGGCAATATATAGGAAATTATGTTATGGGGAAATGGGAAATAGTTTGTAACTGGAAGTTTCTTTGTATATGGACAACATTGCACAAGTTGAAAACTCTAGCGAGTGTATTGTATAAACATTCTCCGTGCAACCAACATAGAATACGTGGGATTCTACTGACCATGTCACATAAAACTTCCAGTTATGTATTTTAGAAATATAATTTATTGATTATTTCTTGTAGTTTTATTTCTATAAACATCCTAAATTGTATACTTCATTTGTGTTCACCCTGTATTTCCCCGCACAAAACCTAACATGGCGTTCATTTAAATTCACAGCACATACATGGTTGAAATTCACTTCTTACACTCCATGTAACTTAGAGACAAAAAAATCTTAAATAACTGACCTGGTTAAGACAAACAACAGCTACATTGAACTTGTGTCCCAAGGTATGAAGCTGTTGTCCAACAAACTGAATGTCCCTTGCTCTAGCTGCCCCATCTCCAGCCTCATACTCAGCACGGAAAACTCCTGCGATTGAATCGATAACGATGAGATCTACTTTTCGCCTTATCAGGAGATGTTGGAGTCTTGTAGACAAACAATGCTTCAGGCCATCCTAGAGAGATTTTTTTCCTAGTTATGCTCCAGAATGTTTCAAACAGATATTGCTTTATGCAGTGCCCAACTTTACAGATGTCCAAAATTATAAATAACATAACAAAGAATTAATAACAAGAATAGCAGTAGGTGACTTTAAATTTGCCACATTTTTCTGTTGAAAAAAGATGCATGTTGAAGTATAGAGGCAACACTAAAAGCATATTGTTTGGATAGGGTAGATTAGTCAGTACTTTTATCAATATTGGTGATACTTTGCTTGCATAAATATCCTGTGCAGTGCAAAAATTTGTAGTGTTGTTGTTATTTTTATGAATGTAAAAAGTAAAGTTATCACACACGGTGCAATGCACCATGCCGTAAAGGCACATTCTCACTATGGCACCTCCTTGATGCCTGCCATAGTGGAGGTGGTCTTATCAGCACGACGCTCTGACGACTTTACCACCAAGGTATGTTCAGTAGTTTACCTGCAACAAACATTTGCAACCCAAAACATCACTCTGCACTTGTTCTTCAATGAAGTGATAACTATAGATGTCCATGCGTAGAAAATTACACATTTAATTTTCATGTTAGTATGGTTTGTTGAAAGTCCTCGTTAGTTATCTGTTGGGTTCTTTCGGAAATGTTTCCAAGCTTCTGTGAACTGATGAGAATCTCATCATAACCTTATCACCATGGAATGGATTTATATGTAAATACATATATTTATGTATGAAGCTGAAATCTGTTATATTTTGCATTATCTTTGCGCATCATGGCATGTAGACCAGGGGTCTTCAACCCAAGGCCTGCGGGCCAGAGGTGGCACGCAAAGCCCTTTGCCGTGGCCCGTGCCCGTTTGAAAAATTAAGTACTTAACATAAAAATCGGATTGAGTAAATTGTAGATGACGGCATCTTACAGTTCTCAATGCCATAGTGTAGCTTTGTGACCAGCGAGCATAAATGAAATTGTTAACGTGGGCCGCACTGTCTGACCAGTTGAAGACCACTGATGTAGACTCAAAAAATTCAGTTTTTATTTTCCATATTTGTACATATATTAGGTTTTGGTTCATATTTTAGTTATTTTTACATATTTCCATATTTCAGAACATTTCTTAACATATTCTCCATATTCGTGCAATAACTACATGTCCCCATACCGAAATAGTTGGGTGAATTTCTTGCGAATAACTGACAAAGTCAGAAGTAACGTTGAACAAACGAAAATTTACGACCTTTTTTATACCCTCTAATCGCGTTAATTACAAGTTTTCTTTCTTCTTTCAATTTAACACCTCCCAACCGTTTGCTTTTGCAATTGGAAAATACTTGAAATTCCTGTTTATTTACAATTGTTGTCAACAACAGAGAATGAGGGCTCAAGCATTTGCTCCTGGTTGTTACAAACGTTATTTTTGCAACGTTGGAAGAGAGTCCCAAGTCGAGCAGCACAGTGCTAACCCCAACCTCGTTACTAGCAGCTGCACCAGAAGCAACGATTTTGTGGCACAGGTACGTGATTTGCTTTTGGTTTCTCTTCAAGACTGTCACGGTAATAGTTACAATGCCGAGACTGTATTTCATGTAGCTCGTGTAATGTCTTATATTATTAAAAAAATATTTTTTTACAATTTTAAGTCCATATTTAACTCTATATTTTGGTAAAAATAACTAAATATGTATTTACATATTTAGCACATTTTTACTACTTATACATCCGTTTCCTGTTATCATGTTAAACTGCCTAACTTGGAAAAAATTTCAAAGTACTTGTGTGGAAAAAAATCAAGCACTTAGACAAATAAGATCATTACATACCACATCTGCAATGTGCTCTACAAATATGCTGTCTCCAAATGCAGGGTCTATTTGATTACATGAACTTCTACGTCGATGAAATGTTTCCATTAGTTGCTTGAGTCTAGATGAAGGAAATGCATCTTCAGTCGCAATATAAACAACACCTAAAATACAAGTAATGCAAAAAAATTAGAGAAGAGCTTCAAATTCGATCAGTTGATGTAATAGATAGAACATTGAGTTGGTTTGGACATGTGAGCAGAATGGGAGAAGAAAACCAAGACAAAGATTGGAAGCAAGACCGGAATGTAGAAGGGGAAGACTGAGAACAGAATGCAATCAATATCTGTCAAAGATGGGCACCAGGAGAGACAAAGCATTGCCAAACGTTGAGAGGATGGAATGGAATAGGTTTCAGAGGAGACTGAAGAACACCAGTGTCTAGCAGCACAAAGGGGAAGCAAATATAAACTTCATGAAAACTCAATATGCTGACCAAGGCAGAAATTTATTTTACTTTAAAACATAAACTAAACGTAGAAACATGGAAACAAGGCTTAATGGTGTTATAAAAACTTAATCATTCAGTAAATTTTACCTTAAATTAACTAAATAATATGGTTGTACAAAGCAAAGCTAGTGCTGATGTCTGTGCCCCATATTTCCATGTACATAATTTCCTTCTGAAATATAGCTTCTCAACTTGAATACGAATCCAAATTTTCACTCGATTTTATTCTCTAGGCAACTATCTCCAAATTGAAAACTGTTAATAAAAGAAAGTGTGAATTTCAGTAGCAAAAATTCGGTGGGATAAATGGCAAGGTCATTGCCATAGACCTCTTGACAACAAAAGACAAATTATGCTGTCCCATAATAATTCTGATTAATTTGTATTCCTCCTGTTAATAACAAATTGACATGTATGAATTACAAAGTAAAATGTGCCTTATCAATTTAGAAGTATTTTACCTTACTTGTACATAAACTTAGCCTTCTTCTTGTCATGGTGGATTTGTGAATCTAAATTTAAACTGTAGTTTCAGTTCTGAGTAGCCTAATCTTTATTATAAAGTTGACTTAAATTAAACCTTTAAAAATATTCTCGAGCCTGTTAAACTTGGTGTTAAAAGACGGAACATTTGAGTCTTCAAGAATATTGGACATAATAATAAATAAAAAAACAAACCTGGCAGTTGGGAGGGCAACCACCCTCCCCATGGATCCCTGCCTGCAGGTGGATGAATTAATTGCTTGCGTTTTTAGATCACACACATGCCTACTTCAGATTAAAAACTACGTTAATTTTATTGAAACCACAAACCTGGTTCTTGGCCATCCTTTACTGCTGCCTGCTGCACAGTAAGGCACAACTGAAGACTGATTTGTGTCTTTCCACTGCCGCTCTCGCCTGCAATTTCTGTTATACCAAAATAAGGTATGCCTCCGTGAAGAAATTTGTCTAGGACTGGACAACCTGTTGGAATCTTCCTCGCCTTTTTGCTTTGAAGGGATTTCCCTGATGCAATATCTAGTGCTGAATGACGAATTATTAAAGTGTCAGAAAACTAATTGCAAGGCTCCTTTTCTCCCCTTCCTTTGAAATAACATTATGCAAAAAATACGAAGAACTTTTTGGTTCCACAATTTCTCACCCAATGATATAGTTTATAATGTAAACCTAATATAATTTTATAAAAATAATAATAAACTAAGATATTAAACTAACATTTCTTAGTCTGCAGAAATGCACAAAACTAAACATTTACATTTAGTTGTTTTGCCTCAATAATGCATACATAAATTATACATAATATATACTACCATATTAAAAATATGTATTTTACTGTTTTTTGCTTTAATTTGAAATTTGTTTTAAGCTTTGTGTAGGTGAATATATTGAGATGCTTTCTTGGGATAACTGGAATTCCTTGGTTATTTCATAATTACAGCAAGTTTCCAATGGATAAGATAAAAATATCATGTCTGTGTGAGCAAAGTTAAGTCCTGAAGAGAGATGCTAAATGCTGAAGAGTAAATCGCCATTTTTTTTTGTTTTTCAAGACTAAAAAAGACTGGCTTGTTTTTATATAAGAGCATGCCCACATTATGCTTGGGACCATGAGTTATAGTCTTTCACATTTCCTAAAATTTATTGCTTGAGTAAATTCTACATATTTGTCTGAATATTGAATTTATTTGAGTACCCAAGTAAATTGAATAAAATTAAAACCTGTAACATAGCCTTCCGTAAAGACCCTCTTTGCTGCTTCTAGGATGACAAGTTGAATTTCCTGTTCTGTCAAACCTGCCGTTCTGCAAAGTTCTGATGAAGTAGATAAAAGAATTGATTCTGGTGTCACCAGGTTCGCTGGTAAACAGAAAAATAAATTTATTTATTTGTAAAGGAGCAAGGTTCAATTTGCTGCTGAAACTTGCTACTCCACACAGTTCAAATACTGCAGATACATTCAAAACATGAAAGAAATCACCTCTTATGTTTTCTGAATTTGTTATATTAGCACTACTCTGCACACATGGTTGTCACACGATGACATGGACAGTTTTTTTGTCCTTCCCCTCTAATTCCATTTCTTGTGCATCAGCTAGTCAACAGCAGTTCCTTAATCTACTAGAAATCATGTGATACTGAAATTAACCTTTATTACATAGCCCTTATTAATATTAGCATACAGTATACTGAAATACAAACATATAAATTCCCTCTTCATTTGTTGCTAACCGCTTTTGTGGTTACTGCTTCTCACTGTAAATCACATTTGTATTTAAACGTTTTGCTACCACTGCGCCATCGGGAGGCCCTGTGTCTTTTTTAAAAACAATGTCCTGCCTTCCTTCTGTCTGTGGCTGGAATGTGAAATGTCCAGATTTTGTTGTCAGTACATGTTTTGGCATAATCCTCTTCCTTTTCTTCTTTGTTACAAGAATTACCATTTCAACTTTTTTTCATCACTTACAATATCTCAGAAATACGTGAAAATTAAAATTAAAATATATTTGTGCCATTTAAAAATGCTTTTCAATGGGACATAGTCTGATACCATGTGTGAACTAAAAGCACCATGTCAAATCAACCAAGAAAAAATAAATTTTGGAATTTGACGTCATGGATTTCACTAATTTTTGGTATACCCGTTTCTTATCATCTGAAATATAGAAAATATTATTTTTATTTTTCATGTTGCCGGTGTTTGAGAAGTGGTGTTTGCAATATGTGAATTGTGCGCCACACATTTTGCACCTGCCACCACTTTGCAGAAAATTCATATTTTCAACACTTGACAGTCTTTATTTTAGATTTGGTCAGTTTTATTTGGTTACAAGTGTGTTTAGATTTAATGCTCATAGTAAATTTTTTGTGATTTTGTTAACTTCAGAGTATTAATTTTTTTATGGTGTTAGTATTTGCATCGGTAACAGTTTCATAGATCGGAGACACATTTCTTCAATTTTACACAAGAAACTACTTACGGAAATGAGTTTCTCCAAGGTTTACATCATTTCCAAGGTTTACAATGTTCATCAAGGTATTTTCTTTCATCGTGGAATATATTTGACCGGGAAATGATGTACTTTTCAAGAGAAATATCTCACCGACGCAAAATTGCCATTGCTCTCATTTGGTTGCCTTACGTCAACCGGATGCTGGGTACGTTTGATGACGTAAGCCCCTGTCAGTGTTTCAACCTCCCCTTTTTTTACTATGCTTGCCTAACGTAACCAAACCTAACCTAACCTTATCAGAAATGGTTCGTGGGGCTATCAGTCAGCTACCATCCATAATAGTTTGTGGGGCTATCTGTCAGCTACCTGTGCATAATGTGTAGTTTCCACCGGTGACTAACATGATAGTATTTTTCGGTGCAGAAGGTTGAAACACTGCATACTCACAACGTAAGTCAAGATGTGCCCGCCATATTGTGTGTTCCAGAAGCGAAGAAAGGAATAAAAAAAAAAAGCACTCAGAATGTGAAAAATTGCGTTTGTTTTCGTGTAAAAAGCATAATGCCACCTGGAACTATGTTCTGCAATACACAATTGGTAAATACGAACCATGCAAAACACAAAATATCCGATTTTAATGTGTCACCGATCTATGAAACTGTTACCATTTGCATCTTTTCGATTCTCATGGAAGAAAATGGTGATAGTACTCTGGGATCCGAAAGATTTTATTTCCGTGAGTCACATTTCAAGACCCAATATCTCGGTTATTGTAGTTTCTGCATGTTGATACAAATTTGATATTGCATGGGGCATTAAAATCTATTGATTTAAGAAATAAAGAAAACAAAAACTTTCAAGGTAATTTTGTAGTATTATGGGTCACTAGCCCCAAACATCCATGATTTTCTCAGGATACTAACCACAGGGATTATGGGTTGTTTACAGCAGCAGCAACAGTGAATGACAAAAGGAGAAATGAAATAGAGCATCCAACCATGGTTCAATTCCTGGGTTCGGTGGGTGATGTCAGGTGGATTTTTTTTGACAATGAACACATAATAAAACTGCTGCGGGTCTCACCCAGCTTCTAAGTAATGAACCCATGGGGAAGTTGCCAGAGCATGATGGTGACCACCTCATCTGCATTACTGGCAAAATAAAAATGTACGTACTTGGAGTTTACAAAAAAATATATCCATGTGTAAGGGGTAATTGATTTGGAAAACGCTAAATATCAATCTTTCTACGTAGTACACGCTGAAATGAATTCATGCAGACCAACGAGGCTCTGGCGATGGACCCACATGTTGCTCTCGTGTCCTGCCTACATACTTGTCAACATTCTTTCAACAATTGCATCTTATAACCATTCGTTTTCATCTTCGCGGTTTGTCAAAAGTTACAGAAGAGTAAAAACAGCGAAGTAAAATAAAACAACCAAAAACCAAGGCTGGATTTGATATCTCTGGTAATATGGCAACCTGACATACGGAGAAGGATATGTGTAAGATTAAACAAATCATGCAAATATTATAGCGAGTGATCACGCAATAAAATTGAAATTGTTATTTGATTTAGTGTCAATGTACCTTTTTCAAGGCTTTCCTTCACTTTTGTGGAAATATTCCAACTTACAAAACCCGCCATTTTCATCCAGTGTTGCTATAACCAGACACCACAATCTCCCTTTTAACTACGTATATTCTGTGTATTTATGTATTCTTATCATGTTCTTACAAAAAATATTTTCTTTATCTGAAAAAATATTTCCGTTGAAAAAATAAAAATCACGGAAATATTGCGCTTAATGAAATATAGAACGTGCATTTACTATGCGAGCCGTATTTTCCCCTTTTCATTAAGAAATTTACCTGGATTTCTAAGACGGAACAAATTTTCCTTCATATGGCAACACTGGTTTGATATGATTATCTTACAAATTGTCCCAAAGCTAGCAATTCATACTCACAAAAAACACTCGTGAATATAACCAATATATTTTATTATTAGAAAATAATTACTGCAACACCGTCACATATAATGTAAATAAAATCACGTAGCATACACATATTATAACATACATATGCCGTTACATTTATGGTTGCGTTCTTCATGGGACTAAATACAAAACCAAAGAACAGAAAAATGTGTGATAAGTGATGTTTGTTTTTGTGTTTACAGAAAGCTAGATTTTAAAAACCTGGAACGACATTTAGTTGTATGAGATAAACATTTCTCTTCATATACTGCAGAAAATGGTCACTGTAGGATTTTATTTTATAATGTCAGGATTGTCAAAGCAAAGATTGATTTATTGTAGTGCAACTTCCAGATTTTGTTCCCACGTAAAACTTAAGAATACTAAAAAGTACTCCGAATCAATCCTCTTGCCCAGAACAAAATTTCCTTTACGCTTGGATGGCAAGAAGAAAATTCTTCAAGAACAGGAGATCCGGGAGGTGTGTAATTTCCCTTGACACGTCTTGGCGCCTTTATACCCTGAATTATGATATAAGATACGTAGAGGCGTGAATATTTGTTCTTAGACCACTAGTTACTTATATAGGTAAAGAAAATTTTAAGAAAATGGTCAAACTTATTTTTTTTATATTTTAATTACAAAATTAATATTTGGGGTAAAGGTAACATTATAGTATAAGGGAAACGGATTTCTTCAAATAGTACGTTAGCAATGTAAAAAAGTGCGAAATATATGATTTATAGGTGTTTCCCTTATACTATAATAGTACCATATTGGTACTTAGAAGTACCTACAGGCCAATTTTTATTCAGATTTATTTAAATCTGATAGGAATACCTAAAAAATAGGTCGTGTTTTTGTAGTATATATTGACATGCTCTGTGTATGTGTATATATATATAAACACATTACATAAGTGTTAAAAGCATGTTATGTAAATTTAGGAACTACCTATATCCTTTATGTTCCTCCTACATAAGTTTTTTTTCCCTTGCAGTGAAATTATGGCTTTTGTACTAATATAAACAAACTGTCATGCCCAAAGGGGGCAGGGGGTTGGTGGGGGTCATGGCCCAGTATTACTAAAAAAATTATGTTAAATTCAGGAAAAGTTGGCAAACTAAGGACTGACTACTAAAGGAGGTATACATAACTCCCTTCTGTTCGAAAATGTAATCATGCTCCAGACGTCTGACAGTACTTACAAGCAGTGATGGTGCCAGCCTGAAATAAGTGGGGGGGATAAATATTTTGGAGTCAAATTCTTGGTGGCTAACATGAACTGGCTAAAAGGTATTCACGTAATACTTATCTATGGTATAATTTTACCAGTGACATATTTTACAGTCAGATCCAAAAATAAATCACTGCATTTTGTTCCATCATACACTCCTTTTTAGGTGTCTGTCCAGCATCCAGGCGGATTTTTTAGAAATCGCTAAATGTCCACCTTTTTTGGAAAGAGTATAGGATTGACCATAGCAAATGTGCTGCATACAGAATGCTTCATTTGGTGCGCATTAATTCGAGCAATGCTCACCTAGCATCTGGGAGCTCAATACGATCACTTTCCCGACTGAGTCATTAGTAGGGTGCATATTTAAGGCACTAAAAACCTCTGAAATAGGCAGTCAAATAGACACCAAAATGATGAAAACAGGCACTTAAAAAGCACCATAAACTAAGAAAAGGCACAAAAATAGGCACTTAAAAGGCACCCTAAAATTAAAAAAAGACATAAAAATAGGCAATGGATGTGAACTTATTTAAATTTTCTTCTTACAATGCACAGTTATACTGTATTAGCACTTCAGTTTATACATAGTGCGCCAGCGATTAACATACTATAATACTATTTTGATCGAAATTCACATTTGCGGGGAATCGTCTGTTAAAGTAATTCTCACAAAAAGAGCTTGTGCTAATGACTGCGAATTTGAACAAATGATGAATAAACAATTTGCACCATTGTAACAAAAAAATATTTAAAATAATGTTTCAATTCAGACCATCAAATCTGGCGAATTCTAGAACATCATCTAGAACATCAACAAAGCCTTACATCTTTCAATATAGGGAAAGCCAAATGCACGTAAGAAAAAGCTGAGGTATGCAAAAATTGCAGAATATACATTTTTGGGCACGATTAAGCAAAATAGGCACTAACCATCAAAATAGGAATTTATAGGCACTATAAAAATGTGTTTTTGGAATTGAAACTCCATGAAACTAATTTTAAAGTTTAAACATGAAAGCCTATGGTTTACTACAAAGGAATAAAAAAAGCAAATAGGCAAATTTCCGCACCCCAGTCATTAGTATTAAGCGGTAAGCCTGCTGGAACGCATATAGTCTGTGCAGTTCCTTTTCGGTTTATTGATTTGGTTTATTTTACTTCGCTTTTTTTTGCCACTTTTGGCTAATCCCGAAGATGAGTATGAGCGATGATATGATGATTTTGATGAAGGACACACATGCCCTGGCCGGGATTCGAAACCGAGGCCTCTGGCGTTAGAGAGAGAGAGAGAGAGAGAGAGAGAGACAGAGAGTGGCGCAGTTTGCTAACCACTCCAACACAGAGGTCGGCCAGTTCCTTTTCGAGTTATACATACGCGATACAGAAATGCATAGTGAGAATTTATATTATTAAGTAATATTTACTTTCATGAAATAACGAAACTAAAGAAAATATCCACTTTTAAAGGATGGAAGAAACAAATATGGGGTAAAGTGTAAGGTGGTTGCCACTTTCCCCTGCTGTTGAAAGAGTGATAGAAATATTCGTGGCATTGAAATCATATTTCTCTACCCAATCCAAACTACCTAAAATTTTAATTTTGCTTTTCGAAATAAGTTAAGCGAATCTTACTTGTTACATTTGCATTCACTTGTGGAGATATTTCAGTCTAATATCCAAAAATTAGAAAAGGAGTAAAATTCTGTGCTTCAAATTATAGATATTCTTTGTAATTTGTTAAAAAAACAGATTAGGAGATTGCTTTCTTTGCTTAAAGGTAAGATGAAGTTCTTGAAAGAGATCTTCTGAAAAGCATCTGTGAGCAAAATGTTGGTAAGATTTTTGTATATTGATTAAATTATGAGTAATGGCAAATGAATAGCCATTTTTTGCGGTCCTCTTTTTTATGACTTTGTCCTCTTTTTTTAATGTATGTGTCTGGTCACCCTAACTTTTAGGCATGGATTTTTCACGTCAGTAAAATGCAATAATTAGTGTTTTCTCTTCCAAAGCCATTTTTAGGTGGAATTATATCACAGACTTAGTAATTAATTAATTCATATGAACAGTACAAATATGCCATAAAAGCTATGGATGAACATATAAATATACACATAACATTATTAATATGTAAAGAGTTGGACTACTTTTTTTTTTTTTTGCCAAAATGAGAAAATGAAACACATCAAGAATACATATGTTTTCATGAGCAGCTACAACCTTGTTTAAATCCAAAGATTTTGGAAGCTCTTCAAAGGACTGATCATATAGCGCACTCAACCTCTCATTTGTTACCAATTTGATTACGAAGGTAACCCTTGATTTGCCGCAAACAGCCGTTTATGGGATATGCGCATTTCAATAACACCAAGCTTGAAAATTTCGTAATAGGCAGTTTTTAATGTTTCAACCATTGAAAGGTGCTGAAAGGTTATTATTTTTAGTTCCTTCCTGCCTCATAGTGTGCTATAACTCTAAATTGTCCAAATTGACAACAGGGAGCGGCAAAAGATTGTAGCTTTTCATGCTTCAGAAAAGTGGCATTAACTTAACAAAGTAGGCATCAAATAAACAATACCACTATTGAATAGAAAATGTGTTAATGATACTATTTTCTCTTCTTCCATGATGAAATATCTTACGTTTTGTTGTTCAACGACAGGGATTCAGAACTTAGGGCTAAAAATGGTGAGGCTACGAGAAGTACCTTCCACTTAGGTGCTACTCTCAGGGAACAAACTTATTTTCACTACAAATTCACCTACATTAGGAGACAAATATATTGACATAAAAGCAATTAATAGAGTTCCAACCCTTGCACTGAGCATTTTGGTTAGTGAAAATATCTGCTGAAGATTTAAATTTTATTTCAGAATATATTATGCATAATTATTGATCAGAATTGGATCAAAAATTGATGCTCCTGCACGGATGCAGAAATTGTTTTCTAACCTCACAAATTATAATTAATTAAGATGGAGGACTAACACTGCGAGCAATAAAATTGGCCAAGCATGCTGATTTTCACACCGTATTGCAATGATTAGTTGATAGGCTTTGTATTAAGGTCCACAAAATGAACGAGAGTTACAGTTTTTAGTGAAATCTGAACCACTTAATGAAATGTTACCTCCATCGGCGATGGATCCCGGGACCCCTTGATTTCAGGTTTATCACTAGACTATTAGGGCTGGGAGCCCAATTTTAATCTTAGCATTTAAGAATCAGGTAGTTTGTGTACTCTTTGATTCTTTATCATCGTATTTGTCCCTTGCGAATATTTGCAGCGATAAGAATTGATATAACGATGAAGCGAATGAGAGAATATCGCTAACACTCGTGCAATTGTTGGTACTCCAATGAAGAACTAATAAACAGAAAAGAAACATAACACTTCTTTAGATTTTGAATGTTGTTCTACTTATACATGTAAAATTCATTTGCCACACCTGCTAGACCTATTCAGAAACTGTATATGCCAACAATCAAGGAACAATCTCAAAGCCACTGAATTTGTCCACCCACCAGACAGGCAGCAGATTTCGTAGCAAGTTTAGCGACTCGATTGGCCAATTACTTGGTATCAAATAAATGATCAGTGACCACTGTTATCCAGGCACATCTGCAGTTGATCGCCCCCTCTCCCTTTTGATTTTACAATACATCATAAATACGGTAACCTTGCGATCTAACCGAATTAGAAAATGTATTTGAACATTGTACTTTCCCCAGTGGAAGTTTTATAATGGAAAATGTAAACTTCTACTTCTTAAGTTTTCGATCAAACTTACCGTATTAAAAAAATGTAGGGGGGGCTGAGACCTGTTATGGGGGGGGGGCTCAGCCTCCCCTAGCCCTCTTGTAGCACAGTCTCTGTTTACAAGTAGCAATTTATGTCTAATTTGGATAATATATATAAAAGATAATAAAAAACCTTATCTTTTGCACATATTACATACAGAATATTCACAAGCCAATAAAAAAAAGATAATGTGTGTTGGGTTGATTACGCATATCGTCCATTGTGAATATAAATGCTCCATGTCCAATTTTTCATTTCTTCAGGACAGACCTTTAAAGTTTGATATTATATATTTATTGGACCTTCGTCAGCATTGTGCTGAAAGTTTGTATCATTACAGAGGCTGATTTTTGAAGACTCTAAAGAGAAGTAGTTGTTTGGGCTGTAATCAATTATTGAAATTTCAGCTAGAACTACTGCATGCAACACTAAATTTGAACAATTATAACACCATTAAGCCTTGTTTCCATGATTATGAAAAACTAAATATGCTGACCAAGGCAGTAATTTATTTTATTAAAAACATAAACTAAACGTAACGTTTCAACCTTCTAGCAAGGTCTTCTTCAGACTCTGTATCAAGTACAAAAGTCTGCCTTGGTCAGCATATTTAGTTTTTCACTAAATTTGATTTGAGAGTTTAAATGTTCTACCTACCAAATAGAACCCTGCATTTTAGAAGATTGGGTAGTTGCTCTGTAATGGAGATCAAACAATTTTGTTATAAATTTGTCATTCTGTAACAAAGTTAAATAAATAAATTCAATCAATCAACTACTTTGATTCCACTACTATTAAAATTTTTTGTCTGTTAAAAGGAAAAGTAAAAACTGAAGTCCACTATGCCAGCTTCACTACTACTTCTAAGCAGCTCCCACAAGTGACTGAGGTTAAAATGCAAGTTTTTTTTGTGTTTTAAGTCTACTTTTATGTATATATAGGCTAATTGGGACTGGACCTATAGTTAAAAGTGGGATCCAAACCACTATGCACCTCCACCAGGTATCGAACCCCGTTAGAATGCAAATGTTTCATCTCATGGCTGATGAACCAAAAATACACTCAATATACCAATAGCTGAAAAGCTATAACCAAACATATATATTTACACCATAAAAATATACACATATACAGGGTGTCCATAAAGTCTCACCCCACCCTGGGAATTGTGAGAACGGCTATAAATAGGAAGAAATGGCGAAACACATATTCTATGATGTTCAGGGGGAAACATTTTGAGGCCAACCATTCCCTACCCGGGCCCCCAACAAGGGGGTAGGCTGGGGTTGACTAATTTTTTTCAAATAGCAAGGGGGGGGGTCTAAGAATATGTCGTTTGAAAGGTCTTATCATAACAACAATAATACAGCAAATCCGAGGTCTGTATGTAGCTCCAATTGACAATGGCGTGAAATCAAATGTGGAACATGACCAGCATTGGACAGGACTCCCAACTCCTACAGTAGTAATCGTAGACAACAGCGGGAGCTGGAAAAATGTTCCTACACTGTAGAATGATTCGGATTCGGAGATATCCTAGCAGTGTCTACAAATACGTACACCCCCCACCCAAGAGATGGCAAGCGTCTGTACACAAAACCGCATATCATCATGCCCCCTGAGATTGCTACCAGGAAGACACGGACTGACATGCACAATCGCAACTCAAGGGAAATGGTGAAGGGGGCACATAGTTACATTTACAATGTCAACTGAAGGCAAATGGGGGGGGGGGGGTTTACAAGATGTTACAACACGTACACCACTAAAAGTCAAATTGAGCTTACCTACTATTTACAGATGCTGTTCGAAATGAGCCCTATTTACTTGTTTGAAGGAGAATGCAGACGAAGTATGGAACCAGACCAATTAATCAGTGTTACTACCGCGATGAAGATTCAACAGGACCATTCTGCTTGTCTTCTCGTAAGCAAACAGACCGGACCGCAAAAGTTCCAAGTGACTTTGAAATACTGGACGTAGAAGAGTTGTAGTGTCGTACACACTGTGTTCTACTAACATGTTTCCTGTATCTTCCATTACCGTGGTTCTGTTTGTGTGTGTGTGTATTGGTGGTTAAAGTGTTTGCAACAACGAGAAAAATGAATGGTGCCGGAAAGGCACGTTCTGGTGCAGACAATGTGGGAATTTATCTTTCTTTTCGGTGAATGTGGCAGAAACTACCGTGCCACTGCTAGACAATTTAACGAATTGTATCCCCAACAACCTAGTATTGACCATAAGTATGTTTCAGACCTTGTTAAAAAATTCCGTGAAATGCAAAGCATCAATGACAGACGACGACCTCACATCGATGAGGCAACAGTGTTGGAAGTTATAGGACGCGTAACTGTAAACCCTGAAATGTCTCTGAGACAAATAGAAGGGGCAAGTGACATTCCACGGAGTTCTATCAGTAAGGTGTTAAAATTACACAAATTTCATCCTTACAAAATGCAGGTAAAGCAAGAACTAGGAGATGATGATTTCAATAGACGAATTGAGTTTTGCGAAATTATGTGCGACAGGATTGCTAACAATGAGAACTTCTTACACAACATCTGTTTCAGTGATAAAAGTTCTTTTTTTCCTAAATGGCTGTGTTAGTAAACACAATGTTCGAGTATGGGCAGATAGATGTTAATCCTCATGTTGTGAGGGAAGGCCATACGCAAAGACCTGAGAAGGTTAATGTGTGGGCAGGTATTTTAGGAAACCACATAATTGGACCCCTATTTCTTAATGGCAGTTTAAACTGTAATCTGTACCTGCAAATTCTACGTGACACAGTGGATCCCTTGGCAACGGACCTTGTAGAAAACTTAGTTGATGTCAACTGTGTGCCTGAATTTGATGCGGACAATATCGTTTTTCAGCAAGATGGATGTCCTGAACACTACAGCTGGGACGTACATGAGTACTTGAACGAACATTGTCCCAATAGGTGGATAGGCCATCGTGGTACCATCGAATGGCCTGCAAGATCGCCAGATTTATTTCCGAACAATTTCTTCCTTTGGGGACACCTTAAATCTGTTGTGTACAAAACAGAACCTAGTAGTCTTGCTGCAACAAAGAATAATAGCAGCCTGTAGAGACACTTCAGCAGACACATTCAGCAAAGTGTGACGTGCATTTCATACTCGTCTGTTCTACTGTCAAGAAGTGAATGGGGCTCATTTCGAACATCATCTGTAAATAGTAGGTAAGCTCAATTTGACTTTTAGTGGTGTACGTGTTGTAACATCTTGTAAACCCCCCCCCCCCCATTTGCCTTCAGTTGACATTGTAAATGTAACTATGTGCCCCCTTCACCATTTCCCTTGAGTTGCGATTGTGCATGTCGGTCCGTGTCTTCCTGGTAGCAATCTCAGGGGGCATGATGATATGCGGTTTTGTGTACAGACGCTTGCCATCTCTTGGGTGGGGGGTGTACGTATTTGTAGACACTGCTAGGATATCTCCGAATCCGAATCATTCTACAGTGTAGGAACATTTTTCCAGCTCCCACTGTTGTCTACGATTACTACTGTAGGAGTTGGAGTCCTGTCCAATGCTGGTCATGTTCCACGTTTGATTTGACGCCATTGTCAATGGGAGCTATGTAGAGACCCTGGATTTGCTGTATTATTGTTGTTATGATAAGACCTTTCAAACGACATATTCTTCGACCCCCTTGCTATTTGAAAAAGAAAATAGTCGACTCCAGCCTACCCCCTTGTGGAGAGCCCGGGTAGGGAATGGTTGGCCTCAAAACGTTACCCCCTGAACATCATGGAATACATGTTACGCCATTTCTTCCTATTTACAGCCGTTCTCACAATACCCAGGGTGGTGTTAGACTTTATGGACACCCTGTATATATAGGTATACCAATATTGGTCGTATGAGGGCTGCTGGAAAAGTTTCTGCAATCAATATGAAAAAAGATATGTAAAATTCTGGAAATGGCTTTATTGTTTTTCGAAGTATTCACCCTTAAGATCGAAACACTTTTGCATACACTTAAACCAATTTTGAAAGCATTTTTTCCACTCTGAAGCTGATACCTCAAAAACAGCTGATCGGAATGCGTCAACAGTTGCTTCAGGTGACACAAATTGCTCACCACGCATCTTATTTTTCATGTGTGGGACCAAAAAGAAGTCATTAGGTGATAAATCAGGTGAGTACAGACAATGAGTAATTTATTCGACATTTTTGCTGGACAAAAAATCAACAGTTTGATGTGCTCAGTGGGAACTGGCATTGTTGTGTTGAAGAATTATGCGACGATTTGTGTTTTGTTTTATGCAATTGATTGATGACCTCAGGCAAACAAATTGTTGTATACCACTCAGACTTTACAATCCTTCGATCTTCTAAAGCCATTGTTGCCACATGTCTGGTATAACCGAAGAAACATGCAAAATTTGCTTGGCAGCACTCCTTGAACGAACAACTTTTGTTGGTTTCGGCTCACTTTGAAACACCCAAACAGTGGATTGCTGTTTAGTTTCGGGTTGTTATGAATAGATCCAAGTTTCTTCCCCTGTAATGATGTAGTACACCAAATTTGACTTGCCTCGGTTGAATTTTTTTGAGCATTTCTTTACACCAATTTACACGAGCCTGTTTTTGAGCTTCGGTCAAGTTGTGTGGGATCCAACGGCTTGAAAGTTTCCGTACATTCAGATGACCATGCAAAATCGAATATATTGCTTTCATGTCAATGTTCAAAGATGCCTGAATCTCATGGTAGAGTACAACACACATATCGTTGCCGTTGCGTAGATACCAATTTTCGTTTCGTCTCACTCTCTCTTAGCATCATGTGTTCTACCATGCTCGCCAACTTTCGCTATCGTTGCCATATTGTCATTCCATTCCTGGACACACTCGCGCAAACATCATTGAAAACAATTGAATAGCGCTCCAGCTCGTGGTTCACACCTTTCGGCAGGGACGGTAATGTGGCAATATAGCATGGCGTAGTGGTTGCTTCTTTTATGTAGTGCATGTTTATTGGCTAGCTAGTAACTAGTGTTGCCAACTGTAATAATGAAGCACTATTTCTGTCACGGAAGGGGAAAGGCAGGTAAAGTGACTGTGAGTTTTGTTGGATTGGAAGCACCATATTTTTATTTTATACTAAGTATTTGACCGGTTTGACGTTGTGTGAGAGTGCTTCTGAACTGTAGACAATTTACCGAACCCATAGCTGTGTTCAATGTTATCTACTGGTTATAATCAGGGCTAGGATTTATAGGTAAATACATACTTTTAGTTTGACGAAATATCGCTGAAATTTTGTGATATCTTTGCGAATAGTAATGTTTGTAGTGATTTAAGATACATTTTATTGTCAATATTTTTCCATATTTCTAACTTTAATAAATACTTACAACCTTAGTGACAATGAAGTTCGACCAGTCACAAATATAAGAGTGCGTTGTGAAAGAAGGAGAACACATGCATATGCTGAACATATTTTATTCAGCAGGCTACATGGAACAAAGGAAAACATAAATTTCTGCTGCAACGCAGCAATGTATGGTGTCCACACAAAATAAAATATTTTCGTCCACCTACACGTGACATTGAAGTTCGACCACTGTTAGAGGGGATCCTGTTTATCATGGTGTGACGCCGCCCCGTCGGCGAATAACTGTGGCATTGCATCGGGGCATGCTGCGGACGAGTCGTTCAAGGTATTCCACATCGATGCGGTGCCATTCCTCCTGCAGGCAGGCGATAAGAGCAGCCACTGTCGTGGGTCCCCTCTGTTGCACACGTCGCTTAAGAACACGCCACACATTCTCAATGGGCGAGAGGTCGGGACTCGATGGTGGCCATGGCAGAGTTCGCACGTGATGGCGAGTCAACCATTGTCTTGTCAGCCGCGCTGTATGAGGCCTGGCATTGTCGTGTTGAAAGATGAGATGCTGCCTGTGGACCAGGTGCCTTCGCACTGTGGGAAGATGTCGCTCCAGTATGCGTGTATAGGCGTGTGCATTCACAATGCCCTCACGGACGTGTAGTGGGCCAACTCCAGATGCCGTCATGCATCCCCATACCATCACTGACGCAGGTTTCTGTACCCGACGTGCATAACATTTTGCTTCATTCTGTTCCTCCTTCCGACAAATGACTGTTTTCCGTATTTTCCCATACACAACATTGAAAATGGATTCCTCCGTCCACAAAACCCTGTTCCACTGCCGAAATGTCCATCCCCGGTACATTCGTGCCCACCGTAGTCCATTGGCTTTGTTCAACATGGAAAGGAAGGGTTTACGTTTCGCCTTGTACACTCGGTAACCGCATCGCTGTAGGTAACGGCGAATGGTTCTCGTTGACACTTCAATGTGAAAGCGTTCTCGAGTCCACAGTCGTAATTCGGCCACAGAAACATGATTGTTGGTCTGGATATAGCGCCTAAATATCCGTAGGTCACGCACAGTCAGCAGGGGGCCTTACCTGGCTCTGTAGTACCCGTATTTTGGTGGTGTTTGATGATGCAGTGGACGGTTGACTTGGGTAAGTTCAGTTGGCGCCCTATTTCCCGTTCACTGAGTCCATCCCGTTGCAACTCCACCACTCTTCTCCTCACGGTGTTGTCAATAGGTTTGCCCCTGGCCATGGTGATGATGCACTGCGGTTCCTCGGTGCACAGCACGTGCTTATATACGGAGGACTCCCTTATCATGTCCGTGACGTCATGCTTCCGTCGAATGCACCACTACCTGGAATTTTCCGTATGGGTCTGGTGCCTGGTCGAAGTTCAATGTCACGCGTATAGTTCCCAGTTTTCGTTCTTTACGTGACCTTGGGTGCAACATGCTGGGATCACGATTCTTGCCTGCTCACACTCCTCCTCTTACACACATGCGTCACTTCTGCGGGTCACCCATTCCACCGCCTATGCCTCTGTGCATTTAATCACGTATTCCTTTCTGGTCGAACTTCATTGTCACCAAGGTTGTACTTTTACATATTTAAGGAAAATATACTTAATTTTACATATGTCAACAGGTTTAATTCACAAATAGTTCATATTTCATAATATTGGAATTGTCCAAAATAAATAAATTATGTGGCTCCAACAGCATTTCAACTCTTGGCTCCGGCACGTGTTCTTGTAGAAATGGCATAGAGGAGGCTGTCATTTTTGCTGCTTAATGCGATGCATATTGTTTTCTGTGTTAAAATTGCCATGCTTTGATGGGTGAACAAGTTCATAGCAGGGCCGGCTGGAAGGGGAGGGGGAACCGTGCCACCCCCCCAGAGCGGCAAATTTTCAGGGTGGAAAAATTTGAAGAGAACAAAAAAATAAGCCTATTGAAAACTGTGGTCGAGCGAGATATTCTTTTGCACTTAATAGTATTGAAATAGCATAAGAAGTCTTATTATTTATTTTATATTTTTATGTTTTACTTAGGAATTTATTGATTTTCAATTTCCGGTTCCTGTGTAATGACGGGGGGCGTCAAAATGGAGCGGCATCTGCCACCACCGCCCAGGGAGGCAAAATTACTAGCGCCGGCCCTGGTTCATAGCAAAAGAAAAAGCCGTGCAGCTTATCGTCTAGTGGCAGTATATGTTGTTATTCTTTTGGAAGCCGGCATCGTTTGTAAATGTACAACAAAGGCAACCGACTGTCACCGATCACAGAGAGGAAATAATAATACTGCTTGAGGCGGAGTGTTGTGGTCCAATTGTCGCGGTTTAACATGTTGGCATGTTATTATCTGCCGTTGCAGTTCCGTACCAGTGTATACGGGTTTTGGGAGTGAACAGTTAGAATGCCACCAGTGCAATAATGCAATGGAAAATAATATTTTTTTTTATTTTGTTTGAAGTCACTCAAATAAGGAATCGTATGAAGAAGTCTTCTTTGCAGCATTTTTGGTGTGTGTTAGTTCATATTTTGCAAATTTTTAGTCCATATGTATGTAGCTACATACAAAGCCACTTGTTAGTACATATTAATCCTAGTCCTGGTATAATGCATGACGTTTAAAACTCAACGTTAGATAGACCTGAATTCTCTAATTTTCTTGTTGTACGTAACAGCTGTGCATCGGCGCACTGCAGCGATTTTTCTCTCTGCTCCATTAGCAACACTGCTTCTTGAGTTGTGTCGCGCATCGCACGGCAGAAATATCTGTGCTGGACTCGATGTCACATGCCGATCTGTCTCAATCATTTCACGCAGAGCATCAACATTACTGGCAACAACAGACGTGGATGGATGACCTTCACGAAATTCATCGCTGAGAAATGTGCGACCATGCTGGAATTCGTAAAACCAATTGTACACAATCCTATTGGATGGTGCTTCATCCCCAAAGTCAAATGAAGTCGCTCGATGCATTGTTTCGGTGTTAAACTACATTTGAAAACATAAAAAATCATTGCCCGAAAGTGTTCACGAGAAATTTCCATTTCTCACACGAAACTACTTCTTCAAACTGCAGTGAAAAATAAACGAATAGGCTTAAACAAAGAATCAAAGATAATTTAAACATAAAAAATGTCTATTCTTACTATTTTTATAATAGCGGAACACTAGCACCACTGTTGGTGCCAGTTTGCAGAAACTTTTCCAGCAACCCTTGTATGTAGACATCAGACGATAGCAGAGATGAAACAATTGCATCCTAAATAAACCACAGCGAAGATATCTCGATTTATTTACAATTTGGAGATGGAACATTTAGATTCTTAATGGACAATGTCCATCCTTGATTTTTGAATTTATCGTCGGAGAATTGGTGTTAGAAATAGTTCCTAACTGAGCCTGTATTTACCGAATTAGGGACCATGAAAATGCTCAATGAGATGACTAATTTACAGAACATGGCATGTTCTCTGTGATAATTTCCTTTTACACAATTATTGACCTACTTCACTTAATCCGATCACTGAGCCTGAGTCATACTACACACCAGACACCCTTTCTTTCTGAAAAAAGTGTGAAATTTCATTAAAATCGAGAGTGGACTGGTGTATCATGTTTGTCGAGTGTACATAAGATGTGCAGATAATATGAGTACAGTGAATGACCAGAGAGAGTTTATCGATTGGGTCATTTCATGTCAAGTGAACCAAATTTTGGTAAATTTTGAACGTGACCATCTCTGATTTTATTCATACTTAGTTGTTATGAAGTACCACCTAAGGTAGGAGAAATTGCAGATTTGTATCTGTTGTAGTTTTCCAGCTAAAACCCTCTGAAATATGGAAGAAAGGACAATTTTCGGCACACATGCAATCACAAAAAAACTCATAAATCAAGCTAGAATTGACGTAGAAGGTTTGGATAAGAACCAAATTGTTGATTTTGCTATGAGCTTTAATTATATATATTTTGACTAATTTTATTTTATTTTTCATTTCAAGGTCATTCAAACTTTTTTTGAAAATCGAATTTTTCAAAAACCTATATTTTGAAAATTTTTAAAAAATACACATAGAAACATACATATTTCAACATCAAGTCTTAGAAGTTTTGTTATGGGATCGCAATGCAATCATAGTTTATATTGCAATGTAAATTCCATTCCTTTGTAAAGGGACTATGTTGTTTACCAAATTGGCCGAATGGTGAAATGAAAATGGGGTCTCGCTTTTTTTGGGGGAGGGCATGTTTTTAACAAATACTCCCTCTGTCCCATAATTATTGTCCGGTACATGTTTGTTTGTTGTGTCATAATAATTGTCCGATATTCAAACTGTGGCATTGGTGTATACAGAAGAAGAACATGAAAAACAGGAATGAGTCATACAACTTTATTACTCAAGGATCAGTACAAATTGTGCTTTTCATCTGTCATTCCTGTACTACCATTTTGGCATACCGGACTATAATTATGGGACAGAGGGAGTATTTGTTAAAAAAAATATTTAAAAATGTTTAAAACATTAAATTTAATTAATGAAGATTAGACACACACAGGAGATGTACTACGTAGAACTTTTCAGCCAAAAATGCAGACTTGATCAGGACTCGAACCTGGGTGTCTTGCATACCATGCCATTGCTCTAACCACTGATAGTGCAAAATCAGGCAAGGCCAGGCTGGCTCAGGAGCTCAGTGGTTAGAGCAATGGCACGGTATACCAGAGACCCGGGTTCGAGTCCTGGTCGAGCCTGCATTTTTTGCTGAAAACTTCTACGTAGTACATTTCCTGTGTATGCCTAATCTTCAATAATTAACATCTCTACGCTGGGAGGAACCAGGCAACGTCGAAGTCTACTGTGTTTCAAAGGCAACAGATCCCGTTGCAGTAGCATTGACAGAGACGATTCCACGCAGGTAAAACAGCGATAGTGAAAAATCAGGCGAGGCCAGGCCGGCTTAGTAGCTCAGTGGTTACAGCAATGGCACGGCATGCCAGAGACCCAGGTTCGAGTCCTGGTCGAGCCTGCATTTTTCTCTGGAAAGTTCTACGTATTAAATTTAATATTTAAAATATATTTTAAAACAATAAAAAAATAAAAAAACTTTACAATATATATATATTCCCAGCTAGGAATTTGCACTTGGAGAATCAATTAACCCTTTCATCTCTTTTGACATCTCATGCCTGCACAATTATATATATATCAGGAGGCAGATGACTGTTCAGTACCAGTACCCAGTAGCAGTAGTCCAGGACCTAGTAATGTTGACGAAGCATTTGTGTCCGTAGATGTCAGGTTAGAATATTTGAATAATTCTCTAATATCTCTAGAAGAATCACTTGCTTCGAGAAAATTGCTAATGAAATCATACAGTGATAAAAAATATAGGAAAATAGAAATATGTTTGAGAGAAAAGATACTAACAGAAGCAAGTACACATGCAGAGGAAACTGGAAAAGAATGCAGAATGTGAAATGATCAGTCAGCTAAAACAAAAGTTTCAAGGGGATAATTTAAGTGTGAGTGAAAAATTGCAAATTTTAACAGTACTATCTAAAAGCTGGTCATGCAATAAAATACAAAGAGAATTTCAGGTTAGCAACAGAATGGCAAGAAAAGCGAAAGCATTGGTTAAAGAAAAGGGTATTTTGGCAACACCTAATCCTAAACCTGGGAAGGTTTTTAATGAAGCTGTCATTGAAAGGTAATCAGTTTCTACAACAGTGATGCTGTCAGCCGTCTTATGCCTGGTAAAAAAACAACAACTTTGTTTCAATAAAAACAGGTGACTAGAATTCATGTTCAAAAGAGGCTATTGTTGGGCAACTTGAAGGAACTGTATGAGCTGCTCAAAGACGAAAATCCTACTGATAAGATTGGGTTTACAAAACTCACTGATTTACGACCTAAACATTGTGTCTTGGCAGGTGGAAGTGGTACCCACACAGTCTGCATTTGCACAACACATCAAAATATTACAAAATCTGATACAATTGCTGAAATCCAAAAAAATTACACTGAATGATGGCACAGCTGTAAGTGACTATAAATTGTGTTTAGCGCAGATAATGTGTATAGCGCCAGGTACAGCATGCCACCTTAATGAATGTCCTTGTCTAAGTGTAGATAATTTTAAAGATGAGTTACAGTTGCAGCTAGATAATGAACTGGTAGACTACATTACATACAAGCAATGGGTATCTGTTGACAGATGTAATTTAGTAACGTTCACTAAAACTGCAGATGAGTTTGTAGAGTCTTTATGTGAACAGTTGTTAGTTTTGAAGAGACATTCTTTTATTGCAAGGAAACAGACAGATTATTACAATTACTTGAAGCAGAACATTGAAGAAAATGAGGCTGTGGTATGTATGGACTTGGCAGAAAAATATTCGTTTTTAATATAAGATGAGGCCCAGTCTTTTCATTGGAACAATGAGCAAGCAACTATTTTTCCAATAGCAGTCTACCACAAGGATCACAATGATCTAAAATGCAAAAGTATTGGTCTAAAATGCAAAAGTATTGTATGTGTATCTGATTGTCTGCACCATGACACTGTTGCCGTTCATTTATTTCAAAAAAGGTAATCTCTCATCTTAGGTTGGTACTGATTAGATATTTGAAACACATTTACAACTAGGATGGTTCAGCTACGTACTTCAAAAACAGGAAAAACTTCTCAAACATTTGCCACCATGTGATTTTGGAGTAGCGGCGGAGTGGCATTTTTATGCTACAGCTCATGGGAAAGGAGTGTGTGATGATCTGGGCGGTACTGTGAAAAGACTTGCAGGAAGGGCAAGCCTGCAGCGGCCCTATGATGATAAAATAATTACACCATCACAACTGTTTACATGGTGTGAGGAAAACATTGACTCCATACAGTTCTTCTTCTTCAATGAAAAACTACATAATGAAAAACAAACAATACTTGCAGATATATTTCTGTCTGCAAAACCGATACCAGGTACACATAAATTCCACAGTTTCATCCCAGTGTCTGCGAGAGTGTTGGTGACAAAGGTATTTTCAACAAGTGAAGAGTCATGCACTTTTACTATGTTAGGAGCAGGAGTGAAACAGAGGCTGCAACTGGCAGAAGTGAAAGGATGTGTAACATGTGAGAACAACAATCATTGGTGGCTTGCTGTAGTCTTGGACAAGAATGAGGCTACAATTACGGTGGAAGTTGAGTTTCTGCTCCCTGCTGGTCCTTCTCCATCATTTAATTTCAAAAGCGACTATGCATATAAACTACAAGTGTCTGTCTCTCAGATCCTCACCGTAGTGCCACTGGCTGTAGTTACTACCTTTCAAAGGAAGAAATGGATGCAGCAACCATGGCTCTTGAAAATTACCGTACAGTAAATTAAAGTTGTTGCCATGAAAGAAGGGAAGGCACGATAATTATGTTTTCCTTGTAGAGTGTAATGAACTTTTAGATTTAACTGTAATATTCCCGTGTCATATGGTCTTACCTAGTGTATAGTATTTGTTTATACATGTCAAAAACTATGATCCCATTGCGATCCCATAACAAAACTTCAAAGACTTGTTGTTGAAATATGTATGTTTCTATGTATATTTTTTAAAAAAAATTAAAATTCTATTTTCAAAAAAAGTTTGAATGACCTTGAAATGAAAAAGAAATTGAAAATTAGTCATGTGATATATTTAATTAAAGCTCATTGCAAAAGCAACAATTTTGTTCTTATCCCAACCTTCTATGTCAATTCTAGTTTGATTTATGACTTTTTTGTGATTGCATATGTGCAGCAAATTGTGCTATTTTTCATACTTTAGAGGGCTCTAACTAGAAAAGTACAACAGATAAAAATCTGAAATTTTGCAGTTTTTCCTACTTTAGGTGGTACTTCATGACAATTAATTATGAATAAAATTAGAGATTGTCAGGTGTTTTTCATTGGTTCACTTGACATGGAATGACCCAATTCTGAAGCACAGTTTCAGGCTGCTAGCACTGGGTCTTCAATGGTATGATATTGAGATGAGGACTCTGTGAGGTGTGACGTCTCTCTTTTTGATGGTGTAAGAGTAGATGTTAGGAGTAAACCCTGTTGAATGAGGGTTTGGAGTGTATTTGAGTATATATGGAGGATAGGCCTTGGTCATCCTTTCGTCATCAGCTTCAATGCACAAAGTGGCTGCCCTGTTAACCACCTTATTTATTCTCTCTCTACCCCTTTCAACTGTAACCATCGTTGTCCAAAAACTAATAAGAGGAGCAGGACAAAATGTCACAAGAATAACATAGTAAAATTTTAGGGCATCTAAAAATCTTTGATTTTGACTTTAATTACTTCAAATTTTGTCTTTTACAAGAAGAATCGCAGGGTACCCTTGACCGTCTGTATCCCCTGGAGAAAGTGAAATATTTTGCATGGTTTATGAAGATTTTGTTGTTTATGAACATTTTCAGTTGATATTTGCTTGCAGAAATGTGTTATTGTGAAGTAAAGTACATCTGTTACCTTAGCATGTTACTTTACTGTGTAGCAGAACAGCCTGAAGGCTTTTCGCAAGTGAACATAGCACCCAAAACAACTTTCCACAACAGCAGCTATAATTTTACGTAGTTAAGTTACTATTGCTAGGTTTGGTACTGATAGTTATTTTCAACGTGTTCTTTTGCTATTGTAGTGTGCATACAAACAGTTTTTACTATTTAATAAAAAGCAGAGAAAGTACTCCAAAATTGCAGGTTTTAACTTAAATGGATCATACTTTGGGATCAAATATCTCCGTTATTTGTGCTTTCCTATCGCTGGAACCACTTTTACATTATGTAAGACATTGAAATCTGTCGATTAAAAAAAAAAATGAAGTAATTCTTGAGGGGGTACAGTGGTTCAACAGCCCCAATTGCTGCTGTTGTATAAAAATATTTGGAATATATTATTATAATTCCAAGATATTTTTTTTATTTTAATTTGATCTTCAAGTTTGTTGTCACCTTGTAATCAAAGGGTTCCCAGGTTTAATACCCAGGGGAGGCATATAGTGGTTTAGATCCCACTTTAAACTGGAACCCTAGTCCTTATAAGCTTTTGTGTGCAAAGTGCGTGAACTTAAAAGTAAACTCGATCTAAACTGTTTTTTAACATTTTTTTAAAAAATAGATTAATACAATTTTCTAGTTTTTATCTTAATACTAAAAATTTTGCTAATTAAGAATACTATGTAGAATTTATTCAAGTCCAATGGTATTCAAGTGGTAAATGTTATGACAAAAATTATCTCTGATGGTCACAGATTTTAAACAATACTGGTAGATTGTTGTAATTGGATCTTTCCAACCAAGATACATATAAACTGGGTTGACTCTTATCTCTGCACTTGAATCCCTGTATATGAGAATGTCTCAGCTCATGAATATTTGGAGCTTTTCCAAACTACAGCTGATTGACACCTTGATCAAATCTCTTCATCATTTGTTGCCAGAAGTCATTCATATTCATATTCTTTATTTCCGTTGACTCATGTCCATAGGTATGGAAATAGTCATATAACAATACATACAGTAATAAAATATTAATACAATTTTATACAAGGATTACAGTAATGATTTTAAGAACTACTACATGAAGGAAATCCAAATACACAAATAAAATATTAATACAATTATAGACAAGAATTACAGCAATGATTTGAAGAACGTCTACAAGAAAATAATAAGGGAAGAATTTTTTTTTTAGTGTAATAATAGAATGTAAAAGTATATATGTAACTTATACAACATGGAAGAATGCAATGAAAGAATGTATATATATATATATATATATATATATATATATATATATATATATATATATATATATATATAACCGATTTAATGATCATTTAGGCAAAATAATAGCATATAGTGAATACTTCGCAAATTATAATATAAATAGTATAATTCCATTTTCTGTACAACCGAACTCTCTTTGTTGACAATTTATGTAATTTAATATTTAAAAATTTAGAAATTCATTTATTAAATAAAAACAATGTCGTAATAAGAATTTTGTTAATACCCTCTTAAATTGGGTACTTGATTCCATCGTTTTCATGTGATCAGGTAATTTATTATACAGGTGGATGGATACCTACGAATTTAGGACCTTTTTCAAGGAGAGTGGTATTATGAGTTTGGATAACCAGATTGTGATTTTTTCTTGTGTTGTATTGATGTACTTCCTTGATACGTTTGGAGAAACTAGACATATCTTGTTTTACATAGCACAGTAAGTGTAATATATATATATATATATATATATATATATATATATATATATATATATGCAAGGTAATGGTAGAATGCCAAGATCCCTGAAGATTTTCCTACATAGTTCATTTATTTTCTTTCCTGCCATAATTCTACTACTCTCTTCTGCAAAATAAAAATTTTTGCACTGTTTCTAGCATTCCTCCAAAATACAATTCCGTATGTTAGTTGTGACTGGAAAATACTGAAATATGTTATTCTTATTGTCTCCCTGTTTATTATGGTTCTTAAGGTTCGTATACCATATATGGTTTTACTTATTTCCCTGCTAGGTGTTCTATATGTATGTCAAAGTTGAGATTTTCCTGTATCCAAATACCCAGGAATTTTATGGAATTTGTATATTTGACATGTTCATTTTCTATTTTTATTACTGGTTCTTCATTGTTCTTATTTCTTGAATGATGGAATCTTATTGCTAAAGTTTTGTTTTTATTTATCGTCAACTTATTTGTGGGGAACCATTTGCAGAGTTCGTTTGAGGTGTTTTTTATATTTGAATTTAGAATTTGTTCATTTTTGCCAGTTAGCACAATGCTCGTGTCATCTGCATATAAGATAGTTTTAACTGAGGGTAAGTTTGAAGGCAGGTCATTTATGTATATGGTAAATAGTACTGGCCCTAGAATAGAACCTTGGAGATGAGGACCAGCCTGTGCATGGGTGTTCTTTGTGAGTATCCCTTCACCGATTCCAACTAATCATTACTCATCCTCATCATCACAATTAGACAAAAGTGGCTAATGCTAAATAACAACATTATAATTGGCTGATTTTCCACTCCCGGCATCAAGAACACAACCAAGTAGTAAAATTGAGGATAGCCTAGGTTGCCATTAAAACAGTAGGCTGTTAAGTGAGAAAGAAAGAAAGATTGCATAGCCTGGTTCTTTGTTTGGTGGTCAGAACTGGAAATCTGCATTCTTAGGCAGAGAATTTATTTTTTTTTAAAAAAAATGTACTAATGTTATTGAGATTCTATGGAATTGAGTTTTTTTTCTCTTGCAGGTGTGTGGATTTGCTGAATTATATTCATGGCAGAGAAAATTTATGAACGGACCAGAATACATTTTGCATGATGGACCACCATATGCAAATGGAGACCCACACATGGGCCATGCAGTTAATAAGGTTAGTTCTTATTTTTGGTAAAACTGTGCAACAAGGCTGACATTTTGCTTCTGTCTAAAACATAGTGAAAATAATTTTAAAAAGGCCATTGTTTCCAACATTTATTAAACACCTTTTTCAGTATTGTATCATTGTTTCATATTGCCAATAATGTATTCATTGAGAAATTTTGAACAATTTAGTCTATTGCACAATTATAGTCAAACATTTTGGTGTGTGTGTGTGTGTGTGTGTGTGTATATACATATGTATGTATTTTTTAGTTCCTGATCTAAATGAAAAGCTAAGAAGCACATAGAAATGAGAAAAGTGGTCATCTATTTCAAAAGTGCGTAAATTTAAAAATCAAATAGAGAAAAGAACTGCCGTCAAGGTGGTATGGTTCCACATATTCTTCATCTTTGCCATAGTAGAGGTGATGTGATAAGCACCATGTTTCAGGCATGTTTACCCCCCAGAGAACCTGGAAGAGCATATTATTATTGTTTTCTGTAAATAGTTTTGTGAACAAATCCCAAAATCCTGTTATTTTATTTTTGTCTTTATATGTATGAAAACAAAATTTGTGCACCCTTTTATACATTGTAAAAACCTCAGAGCCATTAGGTGAAAGACTAGGACTGGGATGATAACCGATAGCAATGTATCAGTATCAGAAAGTACTGACTGGAATTTATTCACTGATACTGACAACATTTTTCCAGAGTCCAGTGGAGTCTGCAGTATAACTTCACAGTACTTTTGCAGAATCCAAATATCCTGAAAATTATGCAAAATGCATAATTTTAATTATTTTGGCAACAACATTATGGGGAGAAATGGATTTTGTGCTTAAATGATTATCTCGTGTGCATATTTTAAAATACAACTCTGGTACATTGCTATGATATAATTGCAATGGAAAATTTATACATTACAATTTATAAATATTTTGAAGTACTTTGAAAATTTACCATTTTCAAGTATTGGTGTTGAGAATTGGTACGATTATCAGCAGTGGTATCAGCATGGTATTGGCTCAATCCTATTAGAAACATTTCTTGACAATGTGAAATCGTTCAAATTGTGTACCAAATTTGTGCAATTTTATATTACTATTGGAAATGTTTTTGTGTTGGTATGTCCCCCAGTTTTAAGCTTCTACGTCGCTGATTTATTGTTACAGATACTTAAGGATATAACCATTCGCAATAAGTTGATTCAAGGGCACAAGGTTCATTATATACCAGGCTGGGATTGTCATGGACTGCCAATAGAACTAAAAGCCCTTTCAGATGTTGGCAGATCTGCTTTAGAAATGACAGCAGTGGAAATCAGGAAGAAAGGTAAAAGTTCCATTTTATTTACATTTCATATCAATCAGTATTTGGTCAGTAAGTAAACTTGTTTTAATTTTACTGATGCACTTCGTTTTAGAAAAGACTAATACGTAATTGGTGTAATATCGTAGTTTTCTTCATGAGTGTAGTCGCATGTGCTTCTCAGTTGTAGTAAAATTAGGAAAATGCGAAGTTTCATTCTATAAAAATTAAGAAAATTTTTACTATTCCATTACCTATGTAGATTGTGCTTTTAAATGCCTTACAGCATTATAAATTGCTCAGTACCATGAACACAGGTTTACAAATTAATATTATCACATATTAAAATTATACCTCCTTTATTCGAAAAAAGAAATGTGTTCTTTAATAAATTTGCAACCATCTATCATAGCGTATTTATTCATTTTAACAATTCCATTTCCTTTGGATAAGATGATGGGGGGATCACCTGTCCCCCAATAAGGAGACTGCCCGTGATGATTTTTGTAATGGATAAAAGCATGAATAAAGTTAGCCCCAGCCAGTCCCCCAAGCAGATGAGCAACCACCACTACTACTACTACTAAGTAGTAGAGATCTACATAAATATATTAATGAAAGCAATAGAAGAAGATTATTTTCTAGTCAACGGTTATTTACAGTGATAGCGATTAGGGGTTGGGGACAAGGGGGCAATTGCCCCCCCCCCCCCCACTTTTTGCAACTTTACCCTGCAATATGCTAAACCTTATCTACGAAGGGAATTAAACTGTCCTTGCTCTCCCCGATCCAGTTTTGGCACCTTACCCCCCCATTTTGAAACCCAATAGCTGTCACTGGTTATTTATATATATGATAGATGACACATTTGAAGTGTGAAGAAAATCCATGAGAACAAACAAATATATAAATTGAAATAATCATAGTATGGAGTTCACCAAAAGAGTCAATTATCATCATCAATTCTTAATTTACCCAGAATATTATAGTATTGCAATGGCATACAGTATTCCAGGCCAAACATGTGCCATTTTTTGGATACCAAATAGTGTCGTACCAGTGTACATCCTGAACGGTGCATGCTACGTTGAAAATTCAAACACTTTAAATTGAAACTCACCTTCTTCCACCAACTTTCCCCTCTTTTCATTTTTCGTTATGTGCACTAATAATGGGAGTTGCTTATGGAACCGGACTTTTGAGTCACCCTGTTTTCCTAATAAACGGGAATTTGAACATCAAAATTATGTACATTAATTCAAACAATATTGTATTTGATTTCTATTAGACATTTACTTTCGAATATTAGGAATTTGTATATCAAAATCTGTTAGCATCCATTACCTAACCTACCATACCCTACCCTAAGCTAAATCTAACATAACTCCGGATCCCATTGGCGTGCCATTCTTAAATTTTGTATACTTATTGAGTAATAGTGTATGTATGACATGTAATTTTTTGCAATATATATATATATACACACACACACACCGTGTATCAAAAAGAATCATCCGATTTAAAAGTTCTATATTTAGGAAACCAATGGACATAGAACCTTGCAGTAAGTTGTAAAATACGTTGGAATATGAAGTTTCACTTAAAATACGTTTTACGTTGTTGCAGGTAGGTACGTTCCGAAAATCTTAACGAAACAAATTTAACAAAGGTAACTGGGCTCATCAACCTAGTGAAACGAGTTATTTTCCACACTTTTGGGACGCTCTAGATGAAAGCGCAGGCGCAGCATCCTCGTGGCATCGAGCGGAAGGCATGTCCTTATGGAAGAAATAAACTCTACTGTGGGCATTGTTACTCATTTTAATCACATTGTAAGAACAGTTGAGCCACACTCGTCTTACGCATGTTGCTTCATATCGCTCTCTGTTAAAATTTAATAGATTTTCCGAACTAGTGCAGTTTAAAGCCACCATGCACGCACGTTGTCTGCACGCAGCAGACGATTCTCACCGAACAAACCAGTCTCCTGGCCCGTGCGTTTGGTGAATCTCGTTCTTGCACGAGAAGCACGGAAAGCGACTTTTGGGACAGCATAACGAAATGCACAAGAGCACTTATGGGACAGCCATTTACCATAACTCGTTTAATGCGTTCAACTCGTGCGACTTTCGGAACGGGCGCCTGGTGCTGCTCACTCTTTAGTCCGCTTCAAGATGGCATCCCAACAACCGAAAGCTTTCTGTGTTCTCCGCTTCAACAAATGTGGTCCGTTACAGTTGTGCAGCGTGAGTTTTGTCGTAAATACGGTGCTGCACCACCTACTGCTTACAGTATTCGACGTTGCATGCAGAATGGTGCCTGTTGCTGGGTTGCCATCCTGACGTGGACTAAAGAGTGAGCTGCACCAGTGGCACCTACCTGCAACAAAGTAAAACTTATTGCAAGCGAAACTTTATATTCCAGCATGTATTGTACAACTTACTGCAAGGTTCTATGTCCATTGGTTTCCTAAATATAGCATTTTTAAATCGGATGATTCTTTTTGATACACCCTGTATATATATATATTAAAAGACTCATTTTTGAGAAAATGAAAACCAAAATTTTCTTTATACCTCCTTCAATTGTTTTTCTACCCTGGCATAGGCATGCTATATCTCGTGTGAAAGAGCCCTGCAAGACTTTTCCAATGCTGTCTGAATCACTTCTATAGGTGCCCTGGTTGCCGAAATATTGCAATTTAAAGTTAACAAGATGTTGGAAATAATTGTCAAAATCAGACAGTTTGCAACAGTGTAATTTTGGAAATACAAAAGATATGCATATGCAAAGTTGCATACTTTCCTACCTCAAGTAGCTCTTTCTAGTATTCCAAATTTCAAATGAATCAAAATATGTGAAGTTGAAAAGTGTCTCTTCACTTGTTGATTTGACATGGAATGCCCCATCTACAGATCAAATAAGGAAAGAAATAGAAGAATAAAGAAAAATAATTAAAACCTCAACAACTAACTTGTAAGCATCACATAAGAAGCACCAAGAAAATCTAGGACTTAGTCAAAATTGGGATGGTCCTGGCCAAACCAGGAGTTAGTCACTCAATGTATAGTATGAGATACCACACAAAAACACACATATATACAAGGTGTGTTCAAAAAAAGACCGAACTTTTTTAATAGTGCACCAACGGTTGCAGATGACGTGATCTGGCTACCGTGCGCACCTAGTGGCATATCTTGGTAAGAGATCGACTCTTACTGGGTTCCGATCTATGCGTTAGTTGTCGAGTACCAGCCGATTGAGTGAGGTCGTCCACAACCGACTCGTCGGGTTAGTGACAAAGCAACAATGAAACAGTTGGAGGAGCAATGCTGCGTAAAATTTGGGAAAACTTTTACGGAAACATTCCAAATGCTTAACCAAGCATTCAGGGATGACTGAATGAGCCGAATGCAGTGCTATGATTGGTTTAAGCACTTTAAGGAGGACAGGAGTTCGATTCCCAAAGATCAAATGGCTGGGTGACGTCCCACATCAACAGACGACCAAAATGTTGAGATTGCTCGTGCCATGATTCGTGAAAATCGTCGTTTAACTGTCCGTGAGGTTGCTGAAGAAGTTGGCATAAGTGTAGGATACTGCCATAAAATCCTGACTGAAAAACTTGACATGCATTGCGTCAGTGCAAAATTCATTCTGCATTTGTTGACAGATGACCAGAAGCAGAATCGAGTTCAAATCTGTCAGGAACTGCTTGCAAATGCGAATGAAAACTTTCTCAGGGATGAAAACTTTCTCAAGAACATCGTAACAGGAGATGAGACATGGGTTTACGGATACGATGTGGAAATGAGGCAGTCTTCGTAATGGGTGGGGAAAGGGCCTCCTTGACCAAAGAAAGCGCGGATGAGTTGGTCAAAAATGAAGGTGGTGATGGTTGTGTTTTTTGATTGGAAAGGTGTTGTGCATGATGAATTTGTACCACCTGGTCAGACGGTAAAGAGGGAAGTCTTCCAGAGAATTCTAACACAATTGAGACATGCTGTGCGTAGGAAGAGGCCTGAACTGTGGGGGAATCAGTTGTGGATGTTGTATCATGACAACGCTCCACCTCACACATCACTCCTTGTCGCAAGTTATCTGGTAAAAAATCGAACTTCTGTTGTGCCCCACGCACCCTATTCTCTGGACTTGGCCGGTGCAGACTTTTTCTCTTTCCCAAACTGAAAACCACTTTGAAAGGACGGTGTTTCCAGACCATCGAGGAAATTCAGGAAAATGCGACGAGACTACTGTACGCCATCGAAGAAAGTGCGTTCCAGCAGGCATTCCAAAATTGGAAGAAATGATGGCAACGGTGTATTGATGCTGGGAGGGAGTGCTTTGAAGGGGATAGTGGTTGAAAGTGTGAGTCATGAGCAATAAAGTAAGAACAGCAAAAGTTCGGTCTTTTTTTTTTAACACACCATATATATATATATGCTTTTGTGGTTGAATTTGGTGTTTATAGAAATTTTTGGTTGCTGTTGTAATTTTTTTCATGTTAATTGTAATAATTGCACTTTTTCCATTCAGCTCGAAAGTATGCTGAAGAGACAATTGAAAAACAAAAGAGGGTGTTTCAATCATGGGGTGTTATGGCAGATTGGGACCAGTGCTACCATACTTTTGACAAAGGTTATGTCAAAAATCAACTTCTGAAGTTCTACACACTCTTTGAAAAAGTATGTAATCTTCTTTCCTTCTTTTATTTTTGTAAAGAGTCTATGTTATACAGCTCACCACATATGATGGCCTGGCAGGCAGAAATAAAAGCACTATCAGTTGCATTGCCAGAATTCCTGGTGGCCATGCCTTCACTAGAAGGATCTTCAATACAAGGGACTTTCCCCTGTACACCATTCATATGAGTTCATTGGCCATTGTATCTGGTGGCTGTATTTTTTAAGAGTTATTCAAGAGTTAAGCACTGTAAAGTAACACCTATTTATATTAGCCTATAATTAAGAGATATTTCAAGTATATTACGGGCCTCGTGATAGCCCAGTGGTTATGGCTATAGCTTGTAACTACTTTTGAATAATTCTCGTAAAATGATCAAATTTAATTTGTTGGACTAATATGTCAAATGTAAACAGACTACAATTCTTCTTAATGGTACATATTACTTGGTGTACTTATATTTCAGTGTAATATATACAGTATGTTATGTAGGCAAGCATTTATTTCTTCAATTGTCAACAAAAGTATTTTTATTGTTCCATGTATCTCATATTCACTACAAGTTCGAAAAATGAATGCCTGTTTAATAACGTATTGATTTTTATTACATTGCAGTATTAGACAACATGAGTATGTCTTCTATCTGTACTTTTCCCAAATCTCTTTGTTAGTAACATCCATTTTGATTATGAAAAGTAGTTGGAGAAATCCCCTTTTTGCCATTTCAGGTAAAGGCTTATGCATTTGTATTAATTAGAAAAAAACATAAGAACATTACTTGCATCATTTTCTCATCTTTTTTTCTCATTGTCCAAGTTTTTAAACCACATTTTATATTTTTGAACGTAACTGTTCGTCATTGTTTTATAATCACTGTTATAATTATATAAATCTTTTGTATATTTCTTTTAGGGACTTGTTTATAGAGATGTGAAACCTGTATACTGGTCTCCTTCCTCAAGGTAAATAATATTCTTATAATTTTGATGATTATATAGTTACTTTTACACAATATAAATTAAAAAAAAAAGTAATATCTTATACAGAGTGTCATCAGTATTGTAAATAATAAAAGGTTATTGGCTAGATATATACATTTTCTTTATTTTTTTTATAAACCTTTAGGGTTCATTCCTTTCGTAATGGTGTGATTATAAACAGCAATAGTTGACACATTGTGATTGAAACATAAAATTTATTCCTTATATGAAAAGAAATTCTTTGCAAGAATGCGATACCAGGGGTCCCGGGTTCGAATCCTGGCCTGGGCGTGGATGTTTGTGAGTGTCCATTTATCAATTTCAACATATCATCATTCATCCCCATCTTCGCAAATTAGCCAAAAGTGGCACAAGAAGCAAAGTAAAATGAAGCAAATCAATCAATCAATCCAATCTTTGCAAGAATATTTCTGTATTGACTGTGTGTTATTTGTTAAAACTAATAAATTCTTGTATTTCTCTTGTGCATATCATATGATACAATTGTGATGAAATATGGGAGTCTGAGGACTGTGGAAAATGGTAATGGACATGGCTTAAATAAAATAAAAAAATTAAAAAACTAGTTGTGAAGAACTTTGTCCCTTCCTCCCCAAAATAAAATCACAAGTATACCGATTAAAGGTGTTTTTCTTTGTAATGATTATGTACACTAACATGTGAGTTTCATAGAACAGCTTTGGCAGAAGCTGAGTTGGAGTACAACCCAAGCCATCATAGCACATCTGTGTATGTGAGATTTAAATTAATGACGTTACCAGACACAGCACCCCATCGAGGCACCAATGTGTATGCTCTTATCTGGACAACTACCCCATGGACGTTGCCAGCCAACCAAGCCGTTTGCTTCAATCCAGATACTGAGTACAGCTTTGTTTCGCTTGGGGATTCTAATGATACATATCTTGTTGCATCTCACCTCTGTGATGAGCTTAAGGCTAAATTGAGAAGAGATTTAACAGTTACGACTACAATATCTGGTAAGTATTCACCCCTTTTAATGTAATTAATGTGCATGTGTACATAAAATTCAACATTAACCCAATTTTGTTGCATGTGAACTAGCATAACATAAAAATTCCTGCTTCAGTAACCAAGTATGTTGACCATGATCTCGATACCATGACATCAGGTTCAAATCCTGGCATGAACATGAGTATTTCTTTGTGAGTGTCCCTTCATCATTTCATCTAATCATAATTCATCCTTGTTGGTATGATTAGCCCAAATAAGTAGAAAAGAGATTTAAAAAAATAGAAAAATATACCTAGTATTAATATTAGAGCTAAAAGCAAATGCTAATGCTTTCACAGATTTTATTGATATATTATTTTATATATTAGTGGAACAGATTAATTGGTACTGTATTGGCATCCACCAATATGGGCAAAATTACTGATAATTTTACAGATCCAATATTTCTATAAATAGCCTTTAACTTAATGCCTAATTCTACTATTTTTTATTATGTGTCATCATCATCATTTGCTGTTTCCTGCCTCTGGCTGGGTTGTCATAGAAGTCAAGCCTCTCCATTTTCTTTTGGTTTTTTCACCATTCCACTCTTTCCACGATGCTCCAATCTTGTCCTCTTCTCCTAACACTCTCCACTATCTGCTCTTTCCACCCACATCTTGGTCTCCCCTGTGGCCTTATTCTCGCTCCTTGTGCATTGTACGCTCTATGTGTGTGAATATGAATGCATAATTCACATTCTCTTGCTCTCTCTAAATGTTTTATTTTTTTTTTATTTCAGGTGATCTACTGAATGGTATTACATACAGGCATCCCTTCTTTCAAGATCGAACAGAGCGATTTGTTCCAGGAAAGCATGTCACACTAACAAAAGGAACAGGATTGGTTCACACAGCACCGGCTCATGGTCCTGATGATTTCAAAATAGCTTTGGAGCATCACATGCCCATTGTAAGTGTACAGCAGTTATTTTTTAAGCCTTGTTTTCAAACTGCAGCACTCTTGCATACACCATACCATGTTAGAATTTGGTGTGCAGTTGCCAAAAAAAAACTAGCATTTATTTTTCAAGGCACGTATCAAAATTTTCAACATAATTTGTATTTTGCAAAATATTTTTTTGCCCATCGCAGAGTAACATGCAATTTAACATTGAGTGGATGGGACCGCTTTATGCTTGTAAGTCTTTCAGGACAGGAAGTTAAGTGTGCATGTAAACAAATGTGCAGCAATTAGAGTTGAAAGTGTTTGGTAAAGAAACTGAATTATTTTTCTGTGCCTTTTTTTAGTTAGGTTTTTCAGCCCTTTCTCCCTAATTGTTTCATATGGATGAAATACATTAGTTGCGAAAATTTTTCTTGTTCACAACTTTCTTGTTTACAACTAGCTCTCTAGTGTAAAAAGACACTCCTTTCTAAATTTAAAATACACCTTTGATATGGAATTCATAGCTAGATATAACCAATCATTGCGAAAAACGGACTTTTAAATTATTTTTTTTTAGTGTTATCTTCATATTTCAGTTGCCTTATAAAATATATCTACATAGCATATAGAAATTCACATAACAAACAATTTTGTATAATTTTAGTAAATTACTTTATGCCTTTGGTGAGACCCATTCTTATACATAGGGTTATTAAAAAAGATGAAGCAGATTACAAATTTTTATTGTGGGCACATGGTTAAAGATACAATCATGTGCTATGCATCAGAGGAGAGAGTAAAAATCAAAGTTTTTTGCACTCAATATGAGCACCGTGTGTGATGCGACAAAACAATATTCCATTTTGTTCCACAAGTGCCTCAACTGTTGTACAGTTATCGACTCCACAGCTGCAACAATTAGACACCAGGTAGAGATGAGGCGTAAACAGCATCTACCCCATAGATAAAAATCACAGGGGGTGATGTCTGGAGACATGGAAGGCTACCAACAATGCACTAGGACATGGTCAGTGGCATGCCCAAAGGGGGCTTAGTAGGCTTTATAATCCCTCTCCCCTTTGGCTCAGCATCTCTAAAAGAAATACCTTTAAATGCTAGAAAATATGGCAAAATGTATGGCATTTCTAAAAAAATAAGACACAACCCACCCACCCACCCTCTTTCGAAAATCCTGGGCACGTCACTGATCATGTTGCCCACCTCTTTCAATCCAGCATCCTGGAATGAAGAAGGAATTCTCCTGTAAAGTCGTCATATTGCTTTCACCACATTCAGTGCTGCTGTGTGGGATCCAATGGAAATTCCGCAAGGGTTATTAAAACTTTGATTCTTCCTCTCTCTCTGCTCCTTATTGAATAACCCTGTATATAAAAACAAATAAAAAAGTCAGCCTTTTTTCCAACAACAGCTCTTGCAATTGTAAGTAGCTTTGGTCTCTACAGACTAAATTATATCTTAATCTCCCTTGTAGCAGCATACTGGTCTTAGTATATATGCATTCATATAATAAGTGTACTTCTGCATAGATATTGTGAATGTTAAGGTTGTAATTTACATTTGTTTCATATTTTATGACATCAACCTTCAAATTTGACACAAGGGGCACAAGCACATGAAATTTAGTATTGTCCATTTTATGTTGCATCAAATAGGTTAATCAGGACTGGACCTACAGTTTCAAAATAGAATCTGAACCACCATGCAACATGTCTCCAGTATGGATCAAACCCAGTAGCCTCGATTACAAGACAATAGTGTTACCAGTGTGCTTTGCAGCTAAGGCAAAAACATATTTGCATATAGGAGCAATGGCCAATATCTGTCTCTTGATTGCTGCACCATTTATAATTATTCAGCTCGTTGCAAAATATAGTGTTGTGAACCTCCAAACTTGCAAGTTAGATGAGTTATCCTCAATTGGCAAAGAAATGAAAAGAGCCAGCTTTTAATCAGAAAAAAAAGACACTTATTAAAAAAAAAAAAGAACTTGTTTGCAACTTACACAGATACCAAAGAAAAATCATAGAAGGGCAGCTATTAACTGCAGACAGTTTTATTAAAGAATTGGAGACTTGTAGAAAAGAAATGTTCTAGCTCCTTTCCAACAAACACAAAATATGAAAACACAATGAACAAAAAGAAGTAGAAGAAAATTTAAGTTTTACACAAGAATTCTTATTTGGAGAGCTCCTGTGGAACCCACAATAAACTGAAGTGAAATCAAAAATTCTAATATGTAATAGTGATATTGTTCTACAATCATGAAAAATTATGCTGAAAATCATTCAATAGATCACATAAAAAATAATTGTGTTAAACAATACAAAAAAAGTAGGATTAATGCTGACAATTTAGTTTAATTTCTCGCTATTTTTTTAAAAAAATCAAAGAAAAATAATATTTTCTCAGTGATGAGTGGTTGTGAGCCAATGTGTGGCTATGTAACCTATTTACCTAGGTTACATAGCCTGTTGCTGAACTGATGGCATACTTGGAAATAGTTGACAACACTACTTTCTGCTAGTGTGTAATACTTCGTAATTATTTTGATATAAACTGTGGGCATATTTCCACCTATACTTAGCACAATTATAGGTACATAGCAGTGGTGCAATTTTTCTCTTCACGTTGTGGTTTCCCCAATGCCATAGTAGTAGTATTATCACCCTCTAATGAAAAGGCCCCAGGTTCGATACCTGGTGCAGGTACATAGTGGTTCAGATCCACCTTAAATTGGAGGTCCAGTCCCGATAAACCATTCTGTGCATAAAGTAGACTTAAAAAACAAACTCCATCAGTCAATCTATACTATTCACTTCGGTTTTGCAGATTGCTATAAGGGCTCCCTGAAAAGGAATTTCTTGAGTTAATTACCCCTTTCTTTTTCTAATTGCATCTGGATCAAGATGGAATATCAACATTCCTATGAGAGCCTGACCATTCCATCCAAAGTAAAACAAACAGTTCTCATTCCATGATATTTTAAAAACATTATTTGCACCACTGCAAATTGTTGTGTAACCTCATTCATCCTAAAATTAATATTGAAGGCAGAGCCATTGCTGAAACCTATGTATCAGTATCGGCTGGTACCAATGTTTTCTGTGTGGATAAGTATTGGCTGGAATTTATTCACTGATACAGGCTGATATCTTTTTCACATATTGGGTATTCACAGGGTTCACGAAAAAATCATGTGCCACTTTTACAGTCTTAATTATCCTGGAAGTATGCAAAATTCAAAATTTCTTGTTTAATTTGTACCAGTGTTAGATGAAAAAAAATATGTTTGTAACTAAAAAAGTAATTTTAATATTCTGATATATTTTTTTTTCAAAACTCTGATGAATTTATGCATATAATTGTAGTGAAATACTTACCTATTAATGTTAATCAATGAACAACTTTTAATTGTTACAATTTTCAAGCATTGATATAGTGAGAGTAAGCGACAATATCAGTTTTGGTTTAATGTGGTATCTGCTCAGAATACTTAATATTTATAATAACTATTGTTTCTTTATTTTATTTTTCATTCTATTCATATTTGTATCATTTCAGGAGTGCATCGTAGGTGAAGATGGGTGTTACCTTGAAGAAGCAGGACCACTGTTAGAGAATTTGTCTGTTCTGGATAAGGGCAATGAAAAAGTCTTGCAGACTTTAAGTGATGATATAGTTTTGACTGAAGACTATGTGCACAGTTATCCTTATGATTGGAGAACCAAGAAACCAGTCATTCTACGAGCTTGTCTGCAGTGGTTTATAGACACTACAAGTATTAAAAACCGAGCCATTGTAAGTAACAGAATGCATTCTTTCCTGTGCAGCTTTGTTTGTTAGAATATTACTTTAAGTGAGAAATCTTCAAAATTTATTTGGAAGGAAACGTATGTGTTGAGTTATTTTACAGGATTAGATGATGAAGTACACACCTTGATACTGTATACTTTCTCACTCCAGGCAAAGGTAAAGATAAAGCTACTACTCATTGCACATTGAAACATGCTGTTAAGGGATGTGGCAGGGACGTGGAGTTAGGGCCTCACACGTTCACAGTCTCGGCCATTGTGGAGGTGATGTGGTCAGCACCATACTCTTGCCACCTTTACCCACCATTTATTAGATGGTGGGTGAACGACAGAGTTGCTCCATGCAGGAACATAAACTGGAGAAATGTTGTCCCTGAAATCACTCAACCTGGAAATTGAACCTGACTTTCCTGTGTGACGGTCAGATGCCCAACAGACCGGACCCTCCAAAGACACGTTAAATCAGTAGTGCACTGTTGCTTATTGCTCAAAATAAGGATATCGATTGTCGTTACTCTACTACAAACCCTTGGTGAGGTATCAGTGTGTTTGTGTCAATTTGTTTTATCAGTTCATCATTTATCCTCATTGTTAAGATTAATCAAGAGGTAGGAAAGCAATGTAGCAACATAAAATAACCAAAATAGAAACATCCTTTTTCTATTCATGCAAGAAAGGTTCATTTGCGAATTTTGAATTTTTGAATGTCAACATATATATATAAAATCTATTAAAATATGTAAGAAGGTAATTAACCATTATGAAAGTCACAAATATCCATTCCTGATGTAATCTGAGATACACATCTGAGAACCACTAGTGTAGGATGAGGCACCTGGTGGCATAGTCTTAACAGCATTCCTTGTAATCAAGGAGTCCCAGGTTCAATTCCTGATGGAGACACAATAGTTCGGATCCCACTTTAAACTGTAGATCTAGTCACAACTAGCCTATCTGTGCATAAATTGGACTTAAACAAACAAGTAGTGGAGTGTATTGTGCTCTGTACTTGTTTTAGTAGTGCAACATTGTTTCTGTTACTTTTCCAGTGCTTACACATTTTCTCTTGTTACAGGAAAGTCTGTCTTCGGTTGAAATATTACCAAATACTGTTGATGCTGGATTGGTGACTCAGTTACAGAACCGTCCATACTGGTGCATATCCCGTCAGAGAGTTTGGGGTGTTCCTATCCCTGTTTTCTATGCTAGAGATACAGGGAAAGCTATTGTAACTAAGTAAGTTAATGTGATTTTTAAATGAAGAAAATATGATACTGCTGTCATGTAGTATGAATTTATATTTTCCTTGATGCCATTTTTACATAATAGTGAAGATGTGGTAAATATATAACATATCTGGAATTGTCTTGAAAGTGTATGAAATCTGTTTGTTTCATTCTTTGCATTCACCAACTCTTCCAATTCCAGCACTAATTAGGCCTAATTTTTCTTTGCAGTGGCTGAACTCTTTATTACTTAGCATTTCAATCCAATTTCGCATGTATCTTTTTTAAGTGTTGCATAAAAAATGAAATGTTACAACACATACTAAACAAATACAACAATACCTTCCAGTTACTCTTTCTTTTTTCACTTTGGTAATATGATATGAAATTATCATTTCTTTCATGAAGTACCTGTAATATTTATAAAAACATCTACACGTGGATATTATTTGATTTACTAGAATATTGAATACTTACTTGTGGCATATTTTGTGTGTTGATATTATTGTTACTAAAATACCCAAGTGGTAAAAATTTAAGCAAGAGATTCAGGTTCATTCATGGCTCAAACCTGGTTCTCTTGCATGCCATGTGATTGCTCTCCCAATTGAGCTACTAAACAAGAGCAATGGCTAGGAACATTGAATTTTTGCGATGCGCGAAATCGCGAAATGTGAAAAAAAGATGCAATTTTGAACATTCTGCACGTAACTACACCCCCAATGATGAAATATGCATGAGTTTTATTCGCGAAGTAATGCGAAATGTGTGCTTTTCCACGAAATGAACACCTTTTCGCGAAATAACCGTGAACTATCGTCAAATTATGTAGAAAACAAGCAAAAACCGACAATCGAGGTTGTGCGCGCAAACTGTCGACTTGTAACGAAAAGTTTGCCTAACGTTTCCTACCACTTGCAGCTGAAAAACGTTTTATCTTCTATCACACCAGGAAGACGTTGCAAATTGGGATTTCCCATGTACATAATCTCAGTTCGAAATCTTCGCTCCCTGTCAAGGTGCATTCCTTTCTTCCCCCGAATTTCCACTCAACTTCCAGTTTCATTGAACTTGCTAGCTGTAGCAGCGATAAGATTAGTCTGTTCCCGCACATCAAGGGAAACAATGGTGTCATTTGTGTTCAGTCATGAATGAATTTTGTTTATCATCATGTGATTTTCAACATGTGTTTGTATGTGCAGTAGTGATTATTTTATTTGATGGACAGCAAGGATATCCTTTAAATACATACAATTAATAAATCACTTGAGATATGCAATTTAGAAATGAAGTGATTTTGTGTTGATGTTTTCTTTTTGGTTGGGCAGCTAAGTACTTGTGTATGTGTACAGTATATAAAAATGAAGTAGTTTATCAATTTATAGCTCTTTTGTATGATGTTTCCTCTCATGATGAAAAAGTGTGTGCCGTTTTTTTTTTTCCACCGCTGATATAACATTTTATTTACCGCTCCCCTCAGTTTTTATATACCATAAATTTGTCTCCCTAATAATGACCAACCAGAGATACAATTTAAAACCATGCAATGCAGAGGTTATGTTAAGTGTACACTTTAACTGATAAAAGGTAGGTGCAGACTACTTAACTTTGACTTTTATTTACCGCTTTTCCAACGAAATGATATTTTTTCACCGCTTTTATATACCGAAATTGTAACTTTTTAAATGCGAAATTCATGAATTTTATTTACCATAAATCAGTGTCCCTAGCAATGGCACAATATGTCAGGGACCAGGGTTTGAGTTCTGATCATGCCTGCTTTTTTGCTTAAATTTGTATGTATGTACATCATCTGTGTATGCCATATTATAAGGAGAGATAATGCTGAAAGATCCATGAATTTATATTACTGGATTTTACATTTTCCCTTATTTTTAGTTCTTTAAGTGCAAGCACCTGAGAAATGTATAATCAAGGTTTCACAGTACATCTCCATATATTTATTATATATGTCTTGTACATTGGCCTCTCTGATGGCAGAATATTTCAAGAATTCAAATGAATGTTCCATGCGGGGATTTATATTCCAGTAGTTTGAATCTCACTTTAAACTGTAGTCCCAGTCCTGAGTATCCTATCTGTAGAGGCACAACATATTTTTGGTAAATAAAAAAGCAAAATTTCGGTACAAAAGCAGAGTTAATTTCGGGTTCAAAAGTGGTAAATAAAATGAAATATCGCTGTTATAGCGGTGAAAAAGCTGTATATAAAATGACATTTTGGTTTTAAAAATCCTAAATTTGATTTAAAAACTGCACTATTACACAAAATAAACATATCCTTTGTAATAGCCCATTTAATCATTACCAGAATATTAAGTGTATTCCTGTATAAAGAGTCCATTTTTGCTTCTCAAATGTTTGTAGCAAAATTAATCAATTTTCTGTGAATTGCATAACTCACAGGATAATTCAGACTTCAAAAAGTGGTGCGTCGCTATATAAACGGCAAATTTCATGTTTAAGAGCCTATTTTGCATTTTGCCTTTCATTTCGCATCATTTCGTGACAAAACAGGGTAGGAAAATGCACCTCACACCTTTCAGAAACATGAAACATTAACATTACAATGTGTTATTTCACATTTCGTGTTTTCGTCAAAAACTAAATATGCATGCCTCTACCTATCTGCATAAAATTGATTTATCTTTCCCATTGTTTGATATTTTCTACATTTCTTTCAGTGTATCATTATCATTGGCATGTGAATGATACAAGAACTGGGTGTCCATTGTTCAGTAGTTTTCTTCCCTAAAAGAAGGAGTTTTCATGACCTATATTTTGAGTACCAGTAAACAGGCCATCATGATTTAAACTCTACTCTGAGTAGACTTGATCTATTCCACTTTCATTTTTAGATTATTGAAAATCTCTGTTTATATCAAAGATCATTATTACTTTTAACATATGGATATATTCATACTATGGGAATGAGAGACGCGGCAATAGATAATTCAGGTACTCACGTTTTACGCGAAGCTGTTTTAAGTTATTTTCTATTTCGGTAGCCACTGCTACCATCCTCGTTGGAATTATATGGATATAGTTACTAAGAATTACAGAAGGGACAGATAAATCTGCACTCTTATTATTATCAGCCAGTATAGGTATATTGTTAAAATTATAACCAGTTTTTTTACTGATATATTTATAAACACTGATTGCATACATAAATCTGCAATTTTGTTATTATTTTTATATGTATGTGTTTGTGTAAAGCAATAGTAAAGGTGTCTCATGTGCTTTAGTTTTGTAAAAAGAAAATTTCAATATACGTGGATTCACTTTCTAAGACAAAACTCATTACAGTTATCTGATTACATACATTACATGCTATTCAAGGAATTCTTTTCCTGTAGTTTACGGTTATTACAAGCATAAGAAAACAGTTTTTCTTTGTGACGTTTGAGGAGAACACACGCTCCTTTCATCAGACATTTATTTTCATTTTGACTAAAGATACAGTTATAACAATGGTTAGTAATTTTTAAACAAAAATAATCTGTTATATAATGGATGTTGTCAATGTTACATTGTTGCAATATAGCAACTTAACTGTGAAAAAAGCAGTCTGTTTTTTTTTGTTTTTTTTTTTAAATTATGAATCCAAAATATCATCAGGCAATTCAAATTCATCATTGTTTTCACAAAGTCTCTTGATGTTCTGTTACATTAAATTTTAAAGATGGTGGCTTACTCCATTTGTGAAAAAGAAAACTCCATACTGGATCTATGTTACCATTTTCATTATTTAATTTATTCCAGTGTTCTTCTGCAATGAACGAAGCTTCCCAGACATTCAACTCTGTGTTTCCCGTTAATCTTTTTAAAACCCTTCTCTTTTTAATCAAATGCTTCTCTTCGATGATATGAGTTGACAAACCTGTTCTTGGGTTTAGATTCATAATGTCCAAATCGTGTTCGTGCCATCTTACTGCCATTTTCCTTGCTGTTTGTCCCACATAATCTTTTGAACATGAACAACTTATATTATATATTCCTGTGGTTTCCACATCTGGTAGAGAGTTTCTCATTTTGAATTCATTAAATGTACATTCCAAACTTCTTGGTGATTTAAAAACAATTTTGAAATTAAAACTTCTAAAAATTTTTGCAATTTTATGTGAGAATCCCTTGTGGAATGGAATGCACACAAATTTCTTTTCAACAGATTTTTCATCTTTGTCTGTATTTCTCTTTTCCTTTAGTTTTCTTGCAACTTGTTTTTTGATTTGGTTTATTCTGTTAGTGTGAAAGCCATTTTCTTTTGCTATATTAAAGAGCCTTTCTTCTTCATTTTTGATATCCTCATTATTAGAACATAGTCTTTGTGCTCTCAGGAAAAATTTTAAAAATATGTTATATGTTTTAAAAAGATTAACGGGAAACACAGAGTTGAATGTCTGGGAAGCTTTGTTCATTGCAGAAGAACACTGGAATAAATTAAATAATGAAAATGGTAACATAGATCCAGTATGGAGTTTTCTTTTTCACAAATGGAGTAAGCCACCATCTTTAAAATTTAATGTAACAGAAAACATCAAGAGACTTTGTGAAAACAATGATGAATTTGAATTGCCTGATGATATTTTGGATTCATAATTTAAAAAAAAAAAAAAAAAAAAAAACAGACTGCTTTTTTCACAGTTAAGTTGCTATATTGCAACAATGTAACATTGACAACATCCATTATATAACAGATTATTTTTGTTTAAAAATTACTAACCATTGTTATAACTGTATCTTTAGTCAAAATGAAAATAAATGTCTGATGAAAGGAGCGTGTGTTCTCCTCAAACGTCACAAAGAAAAACTGTTTTCTTATGCTTGTAATAACCGTAAACTACAGGAAAATAATTCTATAATGCAAGCAATGCGTACATACAAGAAAAACTATTCAAGGAATGTTTGTCATTTTTACACCAGACAGGTAGAATGTTAGTTATTGGTAAAAAAGTACTTTATTTGTTATCAACTAAAATTTCACATTGCTCAGTCTCTGTTAGAAATCGTAAAGTTAGTGCAGAAACTGACCTCCTTGGCGAAGTGGTTAGCACAGCATGCTACAACACCAGGGATCCCAGCCTGGGCATGGGTGGTGTTTGTGATCGTCCTTTCATCAATTTTATCATATCATCACTTATCCTTATCATGATTAGCCAAAAGTGGCAGAGGGAAAGCAACGCTAAAGAACAAAAATCAAATCATACCCTAGTGCAGAAAATTAGATTTTAAATTATTGCTTCAATAATTATTTTACAGGTCATCTATCAGTCATTTATGCAAGCTTCTTGACAAACATGGAACAGACTTTTGGTGGACCCTTCCTGTGAAAGAACTTGTGAATGAGGAGGTGTGCAAGGAAAGTGGCATATGTGCTTCTGATTTGGAGAAAGGAGAGGTAGTTTTAATTATTTTTTCTGACGAATTTGTTACTATTTGTTTCTGATTTAACTTTAGTAGATTCCCAGGAGTGTTTGATATTGATTAGAATGTTGCAGCAAACTGTTTTCATTTGAGCACCCAATAATTCACGTGAACGACGCTAAGTAACATACAGAATTGAGAGCTCTTCTCTCACCATAACATCTTAAGCAAGTAATGCTTGACCAGGCAAAATGAGTGGCATACACTTGAAGCCAGGTAGTACCACGTATAACAGTCATTTGTCTGTGGTAGTAGGCCCTCAAATATGGATCATGAAGTGAAATATGCAGTGAAATTGAAGCTGATGTGAATATAGTTATCACCTCCATGATAAAAGATAGTTTACTCTAATACACATTCATACACAGTGATATATGAAAATGGAATAGGTGATTGTGGACTGAAACTACTTAGGTGAACATATTAAATGTATACATATGTATCTACGATTATTGTCACATTAAAATTATGTTTGATTGTATGTTATTACTATATCTTAATATTTTACAGAATATGATTATCCTTTTCCATAGTAAACAAAATTATTTGTAAAATTATTGGCAATTTATTACTAACTCAATACACTGTCAAGCCTGTCCATGTAAATCTGCCCCCTTCACTATTATTTATAAAGTATCAGATCAGAATTATAGAGAACATTACTGATAAACTCATATATTGATGTGCCAAAATATTGATTAATGTGGATACCAATTTATGTTTCCCATTGAATAATTAGCTGAAACATAATAAAGGTAGGAGGAAGAATGTGAAAGCATGATAGTGGATTTCAAATTTTTTCACTTTTTTATTGATTATAGTGTGAAAACACACACACAGTAGGAAATAAGTACACATTTATGAATAGTTATTGCAAATTTCATAGGCTCTTACTGTTGTATGGTACAAGTATATACACACCTCACTTTGCAATTGTACATGTATTGCACACTTGTAACTTTCATGTTCATGTTGGAGGATGGAGATGAACTTGAATTTTATTTTTATGTAGGATATCCTTGACATTTGGTTTGATAGTGGACTTTCGTGGTCTTCAGTGCTACAAGAGAAAGTAGCTGATCTCTATCTTGAAGGTCTTGACCAGTTTACAGGATGGTTCCAGTCTTCCCTACTTACATCTGTTGCATTGAGAGAGCAGCCACCATACAGGTACAGACAAATTTTCGGCTTGCTTTATTATAAAACATAGCCATAGCATTGTAAGTGAGCTTTTGGACCCAAGTGACAAGCTACACTCTTTACTTGGACCCATACCTCCAGAAATAGATGCAACCTTTCATACTGGGGTGACAAGGCAAGCTGCATATGATGTTTACTTGCCACTCAGACTGGGTCTTTGTCTCAGGCTGTTATGAATGCATTTGCGATCAGTAATTGATTGATTGATTTGCTTTATTTTACTTTTGTGCCACTTTTGGCTAATTTGCGAAGATGAGGATGAGTGACCATATGAAATTGATGAATGGATACTTACAAACATTCATGCCCAGGCCGGGATTGGAACCTGGGACCCCTGGCATCGTAGTGTAAAGTGCTAACCACTCTGCCACAGGGGCCGGCTCACGGTGAATGCATGACCAACAGTACCTATTCTGGTGTGTCAGTTTGTGGCTGTGTCACATGTCGCTTGGCACTTCAGTCTGAGAGCTGCCTAAGAACTCAAACATATTAATTTGGGAGTAGCCCATTAGAAAATCAGTGGTTGTTAAAATTGCTACTTTTCATGGTCTAAGTGTGTACTTCTTCATTTTGAGATTTGGTTAAGGCTGTAAGGATTGTTGAGCTAAGAAAATATAATTTTTAAATGAAATCCCAGTATTTTTTTAAAGATATGGTTTATCAATTAGCTGCAATTATATTAGTCTGTTTTTTCAGGGGTAATGTAGTCTGGTAAGTTGGTAATTGTTATTGTTTGGCTAGTTTCCACCCCCTACATGCTCCCTGCTGGCAGTTTTCAATGGCATAAAGGAGAGTTTAGGTTAAATGATGCTCTTTTAAGTCTTTCAATTGGTTTCCAATAAATGAAGTGATTCACAAATTTTTAGTCAGCTAAAGCTATGTTTTTTCGTGGCCATTAGTCTTGTATTAGGGGTGTGATATCACATTTTTTTCACAGAATATGGTGTAAGTAATGTTTTAAGTAGACTTTTTTTTGGTTTTTGTTGTTCTAATTTGCAAGACCTGAAGCCCCAAGCAAAGATACACTGATTAATTTGGGAATTCTCTCTCGGAAGTGCTGTACTGAGTACAAAAATCTAGGGATAAGTGTGGATGAAAATGGGTTTTTATGGAATTACAAAATTTTTCTTGTTATGCAGCCAAGAAAGAATGACAAATGTCTGAGAATTAACAATGTTAAGAACCACATACATGAATTTCATATTAGATATTTTTACATACTTTAAGTGTATTACTTATTTTTACATTTAGTTTTCATTTCATTTCGTAAAGCATATATTTGTGGGACAAACATTTCAAAATATGATTTCTCTAAACATTCAATATTTTTTAAAATTATTATGATGGAGTCTGCAGTGTGTCATTGACAGGATTTCTGAGAAATCCTCTTGAACCTATAAAACAACCCAGGAATACAGGAATTGGCAATTTTTTCTACATACTTATGTTATTTTGCAAGTTTTAGTACATAAAGATCCAAGTCTTAACTTGTGTGTTTTCAATATTGTGTACAGCTTGTTTTTTGAAAATGTGTTTTTCTAATGAATACTGTAAGATGAAGGTCCCTACTTGAGTATTCTGAGTGACTTTAAAATGCTGTTAGTTCTAGTATCTAATAATTACTAGTTTAACCCTATAGATCTCATAATGTTGCATTGTAGTCATTTAGTAGAATGCTATAGTTATATACAGTAAAAACAGTTTTTTCTTTTGTATTTGTAGGAAAGTATTTGTTCATGGCTTTACATTAGACGAAAAAGGAAGAAAGATGTCAAAATCTTTAGGAAATGTTGTGAACCCTAAAGAGGTTGTAGAAGGAGGGAAGGATCTTAAAAAGCAACCTGCATTTGGAGTCGATGTTTTAAGGTAATTTGCTGGAAATTATGTGCTGTTAAGATCCATTCTGCTTTATTATTTCAAGTATGATCATATTCCAACTGTATTTTGATGGTCAAGGAGGTAAATCGGACACTTTTTATGGATTGCTTTTCACTTGCTTTCGTCCTGTGGGCAAAGAGTTCCAATATTCTTCATATGTTGATTTTGCTACAGGAACACAAGTATATTCAAAGTTAACCATTTGAGCTACTACAATCACTGTGGTATATTCATTATGATTGTACATTTGAATATATTTGCTTTCAAAAACACAATTGATTATCATATTTCATTCTGAGCTATTAAAGAAAGTGCCGGGGTGTGCCACATCATACTACTGGAACGCTGATTTCACATTTTGTAGGAACATGTAAATAATACTAAAAAAATAACGTAAAAAGCAGGAATGCATGAGGGAAGGTGAAACTCAAATGCAGATAAGAAACTCCTGCATTTTTTTGAGTGTATAATGTATAATACAAAAGAGGTCATAATATGAATTCGTAAGAAGGCATGCAGTGAAAATCAACCTCTCATGGTAGGGTTGGCAGATGTCCACATTTAGCTCCTGAGTATACTAATAGTATAGGTAAAGATTTACTGTTAAATTTAGTCATCTTGATTAGTGGGATCTCCATTTATCCTATTAATTAGTGATTTGTTGCTGTTTTAGAAGTTTTGATTACATATTTTTAGACATTATTATGGCAAAGAAAGGTGATAGTAAAAAGTACTGTGGATAAAATGGTTGGCCAGAGGATGGTTAAAAACTGTTTAAATGAAAATAAAAGTATGCAAGTTCTGCTGTTTTAACGATATGGCTTTTCTTGCATCTGGAGTGAATTGCTTCACATTTCTACTCTTAAAAATATATTTGCAAACTTAGTTGAAATGAGTTGAAACACTGCTGAATAATCTGGAAATTCATTCAACAATAGAAAACCTGGAAAAGTCAGGGAAACTTGTGAAATGATCCATGTACATAATGATAATGTTCCAGGGTGCTTACTTGTTATTGAATCATTCCAAAGATAATGAATTCCAAACCTAGACATATTTCTGTGTATGCTTAGTGCTGAAAGTGCATATACAGTGGAACCTCGATTTTACGTTTTTCAGGGGATGAAGCTGAAAAAACTTAATATGCGGGAAAATGCAAAACCGAGGAAAGTAAAATCGGGGTTCCACTGTATATGTAACATCAGGTTGCTTGTTTTAATTTCAGATGGTGGGTTGCATCTCATGCAGTGCAGCACACGAATATCACAGTGGTGCCTTCAGTACTCCAGGAGAGTGCTGATAATGTACATAAAATTCGCATCATTTTGCGATTTATTCTTGGTTCACTGCATGATTATGTGCCAAATTCTAAAACTTCAAGTGAAACTTCTCTCCAGATTCTTGATGCCTACATGTTGCATCTTCTGTGGAACTTTTACCATCAAGTAAGAGCTATTTATTTGTTTATGTGTTCAACTGCAGGAATTTTTTTAGAGTGGATATAGAGGTTCTGATATTCTGAAAGGTATGTTACATACTGTAATCTGGTTCAGTACTTTTTTGTAACTGAATATTGATACTGATCCAAATACTAATATGAATATCTGACAATTGAGGTACATAGAATTAAAAAAGAAAATGATATTTCACACCATTGATCTTCAAATTCGTGAAAGCCAAGTCACAACATTTACCCTTTGTTTTGTGGTTGTCCTAATTTTCAAATCAACCTCAATACTTAGAGATGGGAGATTTGTTTGAAATTTGTGGTTAAAAAGATTAAAATTGTTAAGATTGACTTAAAACAGGTTAAAATGTATAAAAACTAGATCCCATTATCATATTGGTGGAATGACCAGCTATCATGCAATGACAACCTAAACAATTTATAATAAATAAATAAATAACTTAAAAATTTACTCAAAACAGTTATAATTTAACTTAAAAAATTACTCAAAACAGTTATAATTTATTCAAAACATAACACATACATTGAGCTATCATAATTTGTAATGAATAATTATTTAGAATTACTTGTACTTCCTAATACTCCAAGTAACCACTAGATCTTATTTTAAAAGTGGCTTTAATTCTTTTGGTGTCAGTTGCCTGGAACCTCAAAAGCTTACACTACCAAGGTATGTGCAGTCAGCAGAAAATAGATGTGGAATCATGAAACCTGAAATTTTATATTTATTATGATTTTTATTTATTTATTTATTTTGGCAGAATCACCATGTAATGGTAAAAATCAGTAGCCATTCACAATGTAAGGTTGTTTTTCAGGACAGGGTTTAAGTTGTAGGATTTTTAGTGAGTTTTCCAATGAGTTCCTAACAATGGCAATTTTGCCCTGATTCTACAACTGTACAGCTGTATAGTTAGGGAGTTCACACAGCACCAAAATGAGTTACCTTTTTACCACAAAGTATTGATGCAAAATTTATAAAAATTATTGAATCTTGCATATTAATATCTACTGGGAATGTATAGGGTTTGTTTTTAAGAAAATAGTCATTTTAAAGTTCATGAACTTCTTAGATCTATTCATCACAGTAATAAAGCTGACAACTTGAACCTGTACCAGTGATGATTATTTTTCAGAATAGCCTCCCCGATGGCATAGTGGTAGCGTCATCGCTGTGTAATCAATGTGGAGGCACATAGTGGTTCGGATCCCACTTTAAACTTTAGGCCCAGTCCCGATTAGCCTTACTGTGCATAAAGTGGACTTAAAACACCAATCAATCAATCAATCAAATCTATTCAAAACACCAATCAATCAATCAAATCTATTTCAGAATAATCCATTATAGCTGCATTTCTATGAGCTTCTTCGTGGATGTCTTAGTCCGTTGTTGTCTAGTTAGATGCAACCTTTTTTTGTAGTAAATATCTTTAGAACAGGCTATTCAATCCACCCAAAATTCTCTGAAATGCTCTAGCAGTATTTCGGAATGAATCTGTTTATAGAACAGATTTCTTTCCTATTTTTGAGACAGCCTTGTGCTTTTAGGGGCTTAAGTTCCAGCTAAACATTAAGATTATCCCTCCATCCGGCGCAACTGATCGAAATGATACAACATGGCAAAATTTTGATGTCACTTCTCGCTGAGTCACTGGCTCCGCTCCACTCCTCTAGTACCTTCCTCCCTCTACACCCACTCCACGTCAGTCAAGTGGAAAACTTTGTACAAGGCGTTACAGTTAGTCAGTGTCCGTAGCTCTTTGTGTCAAAATGATACAGTGCGCCTGATTGTGTTATTGCTTGTCTTTTTTAAGTTATTAGTGTCAAATTTTGTCTGTGTTTGTTGAACGGTTTGTTATGCGTGTTTTTTGTTTATTGTATGTTTTCTCTGAATAACATGGCAAGCTCCAGTAGACGTTTTGACTCTAATAACCCCAGTGATTTGAACACAGTGCTTGAATTACTGTTAGACAATAATGAAGAAGAAAATCACTTTGAATTTGAAGATTTGGGTGGTGAATCTGATGTAGATGACCAGGATGAAGTAGAAGAATGCTATGAAAATTCCAATGCGGAACAAAGTGATGAAGAAGGAGTAGTTCAGGAAGTATTAGACCCTCATTCTAATTTGTACATTCTTGGAAAAGACAGAGTTACAAGGTGGCAGTTGGTTCCTCGTGTAGGTAATCAGCGTGTTCCTGCTCAAAACCTTCTGACACGCTTGCCAGGTGTAAATTGGAGCCGCTAGGCAATGTAAGACTGAGCGAGAGTGTTGGGAAATGTTTTTCAAACAAGATATGCTTGAAAGGATTGCCAATCACACAAATGAATATATACATGTCATACAGCACTCATTTTGCCGTCAGCGTGATGCACTTGAAACTGATATCCCAGAAATGTGTGCTTTTGTAGGCCTCTTGTATCTAGCTGGCATACACCACAGAAATCGCCAGAGCTTAGAAGACCTCTAGGGTGCAGTAGGTGATGGAATTGAAAAGTTCTGGTTAGTCATGAATATCAAGCATTTTAAGTTTTTATTGAAATGTACAAGATTTGATGACAGAGCAACGAGGGACGAAAGGAAGACAACAGGTAACCTGGCTGCTGTTCGTGATTTGTTTTCTAGTTTTGTTGAGAACTGCAAGCACAACTATTCTGTGGGAAATTGTGTCACAATCGATGAGAAACTTGAAGCATTCAGGGGCCGATGTAGATTCAGGCAGTATATTCCCTCTAAACCAGCCAAGTATGGACTCCAGATTTATGCCATGACCGACGCCAAAACGTTTTATTCCCACAACTTGGAAATTTACGCGGGTAAACAACCGGAAGGCCCTTACCAACTGAGTAATAAACCCAAAGATGTTGTTTTGAGACTGGCTACGCCAATATTCAAAACAGGGCGGAACATAACTGCCGATAACTGGTTTACAGATGTTGGGTTGATAGAGGAGTTGAAACGTCATAGATTATCGTATGTGGGGGGGGGGGGGGAGCTATTCCAATAGAACTGCCGAATATCAAAGATCGACAGCGTTCAAGCAGCTATTTTGTGTTCTGGGAATCATCAACACTTGTATCATATGTCCCCCCCCCCCCAAAAGTAAAAAGAAACATGTACTCGTAATCTCAAGTCAGCATTTTGATGATGAAATTGATGAAGAAAGTGGAGAAGCAAGTAAGCCTATGATGGTAACTTATTACAATAAAACAAAGTCTGGCGTGGATGTCACTGACAAACTCTGTGCGTCTTACAATGTAGCGAGAAATATTCGTCGTTGGCCAATGGTCATTTTCTTTGCAATGCTCAATATAGCTGGCATCAATGCTCAGGTCGTATACTTGGGGAATGGCAATGAAATAAAGAAAATACGACTGTTTCTTCGAAATCTAAGCCACGAACTAGTACTTCCACACCTACAGCGCAGGAGCATTATCACTGTGGGAATGCCTTCATCCCTGCAAAATGCTTTGAAAAGGTACCACCCTCAAAATATAGTGGATGCTAATGTAGTTTTAGGAGATGAGACGCTGGATAAGCAAGTTATATGTGCCGTTTGCAAGGACGCAAGAAGAAGCAAACTGACAGGAAAACTTTGCAAAACTTGTAAGTCTCCAGTGTGCCCACAACACACAGTTACTGTATGTGTTAAGTGTTATCCAAAGATGCAGCTACCTAATGACAGATCTAGTGATGAAGACGACTGAAACGATATATAACGATTAGATGTACATGTAACAACATTTTACAAATATTTTTTTTTTAGTCCAAGTTTGTACATTATGTTTTTCTCATGCTAATTTTTATAAGAAGAGTTTGTATTTTGTAGTAATGAAACTAAGGATTATGTAGTAGTTCACTGTATTTGTATACTTCCTTCTATTTATGAGTTGTAGAAAATATTTTGAATTTTCTGTTTTGTTCTAATAACAAATTTTTAAAATAAAAAATCTTTACCCATCTCCCCCCTCATACAAATTCTCCCCCCCAAAAAAATAAAACAAAAACAAATAATGAAACATTATGAAACAAAAAGAATCAAAACACTCGAAAAGTGTCAAATTGATACATTGCGCCTGATAGTGTAATATTAATTACTGTTAATTATGTAAACATTTTTTATTTATTTTTTCAATATTTCAGAAGTAAGTAATTGAACTAAAAACTCTTAGGAACCAAAGTTCAATTCACAAACCCTGAGACCTTCTGTAAACAAAACCACGTGCATACAGAAAGCATTGCAAACTCATAGAAGTAAAATAATCCACACGAAAATCCAGCGTTGTTACAGGATTCATTACATAAGGTAAAACAATGCCCAATTTTTAGTATAGGATACGCTGCCGCAAATGACGTCTCACTTTAAACCCAGTGCTCTTTCTTTTTTTACTTATTGCTTCACCTTTATGGTTAACTCTTTGCACCAGTAATCATTTCCCATAAATTTGGCTTTTCTTGCATGTGAATTGAATATATTTTACTTGCATTTTTTTAGACAAAATGATATAACATGGTAATGTATATTTCTAAGGTTTGATATAGATAGGAGTGTATTTGAAATTTGTTTGTAGATTTTATGTAAATTGTATCTTATGTAAATAAAATATACAGTGTGTCCGAAAAGTCACGCAACCCGGTGTTTACGACCGTATAACGGAATAGCGAAACGGAATGAGAAGAAACGCTTTCTGCCAAGAGAATGCCCTGTATATTGGGAAAATTTAGAGAGACAAACATATGTAAGAACATGCATGTTTTAATAACAAATAAGCAAAGTGTTGCCAAAGGCGGACAAAAAAATATTTGCAAATCGTGTATATTGATACACAGAACTCACTGAGGTAAATTATTGCAACATTTCACAATACCAACGAACAATTTGGATGGCCATCTAATGAATTTGACAGAAAAGGAACTTTGACGAAGTTTCAAAAACATTGCAGAAGGGAATAAATGGGCTGTTCCAAAAATCGATGTTTTCACAATATTACGAGGGACACTGGCAACACTGTTGGTGTCACGTGTCACTAACAGACGTGTTTCACCTCAGGCTATCACACCAAGGCACTTTTAACGACAAAGGAGAAAGTTGGTTATTCTCGAACATATGCAATAAATTACATACACCTTGCAACCCTGAAATGTGGGTATCACTACAAATTAAAGCAAATGTTGAAGTGTCCACTATTTTCTTTTATACATAAGTTGGTTCGCTTGATCATGTTCTCAGATACCTTCCTGAGGGTTGCAGCACCGTTATAATTAATTTCCTGTGTAATGTTTCGTTTCAGCTCCTCCAATGTTCTGGGTCCCGTTTGGTATACTTTCCCCTTTAAGTAACCCCACAGAAAAAAATCTCCAGATGTTAAATCTGGCGAGCGACTGGGACATAAATCCTTGGATATTAGACGATCACCAAAAAATTATCTCAGCATACGAAGAGATTCATTAGATGTATGGCAAGTTGCTCCGTCTTGTTGTAGCCAAACATCACGTTCGTCTTCTTCCAGGAGAG